>NW_024098538.1:0-187500 GCF_016545835.1 Crotalus tigris | reverse complement strand
CTGCCTTGCTTGGCAGCCTTCGAGGAGACCCCCGAGACGGGTCGGAACCCCCTTCCCGACCCGGACGCCAAAAGCCTGGAGCGTGTCCCGCCGGCCCCGCCTCTAAAAAGAAGCTAAAAAGAAGCCGCGGCTCAGCTCGCGTAAACGACCCCGAAGTGTCTTATTAAAACAAGCTAACTTCGTCTCTACGTTCCCAATTTAGCCCCTATAGCTGAAAGGGAAAGAGCGCAAAGAGACCAGGTCTCACAACCTCCGGCGCCGCCGCCGCCAGCGGTTCTCGGTCGCATTTTTACAGACACCGGCGGCGAAAGGCCAGGAACGGCCAGGCGGACATCTTAGGGGAGAGGACCAAACGAGTGGCCGGGGAGGAGGCGGGGGAGGGGGAAGGTGGGGATTCCCCGCTAACTAGGTAACAGAGAAAGCCGGTATCTTTCTGGAATCAGGAAATGCGGGGATGGCTCGGCTCACCTGAGGCAGTAGCAGGCTTCCTTTTTTCCTTCCTGAGGCCTCGCCGGTAGACGTGCGCTCCGTCAACGTAGTGCAGAAAAGAGCACGGGAAAAAGCAGGGAACCGTGCTGCGAACGGACAGGAAGTTGGGGACCGCTTTGGCGGATGGACAGGAACTCGGCCGTACTGGGAACGTCGTCGTCGGTGGTCATGCTACGGGACGGAAAACTGTGCCCTCCTGTGGTCTAAAACGGGTACTGCGGTCGCCGAAAAAAATAAAGCTTATAAATGGGATTTTATTTCCCCCCCCGTCTTTATTAGTAACCTCTTATTAATATTAATAGGGCGACGGGAGGCCCTTTTGTCATTTTCAAAGGTTTATTTCTTTCGGTGGCTGCTATACCCGGCTTGGCCACGGGAGGGCACTGTTTTTCCTCCCTTAGCGATAGCGGCATGGAGGCCGTGGAAAAGGCCTACGGTGGCCTCGATGGTAAATGCCATGGGACGGGTATTGCGGCCGCCAAGGGAAATAAGCCTTTTGAATGGGGTTTTCAAGGCTTACCTCGTTGATCGGACGTGGAGTCCGCCCTGCCCAGAAAGTCCCCGAAAAAAAGGAAGTGGAAGGATGATTAAGAAGGACGGACCGGAAGCTGGCCATATTGAGAAGGTCGCAATTCAACGACCCTGGAGGACGGCGAATTTGCGCGGACAGGAAGTCGGACATGCTGAGGAGGTCTACCCGAAAGGAAGTAGGGGGAAAGATTAAGAACGAAGGAACGGAAGTCGGACATGATGGAAAGGTCCTTTCCCAGAATATAGCCGCAAAAGGAAGTTGGAGGATGACTAAGAAAGATGGACCGAAAATATGCCGTAATGGGAGGGTCACTTTTCAAGGACCCTGTAGGACGGCGAATTTGAGAGGACAGGAAGTCAGACATGCTGAGAAGGTCTCCCCGAAAGGAAGTTGGGGGAATGATTAAGAACGAAGGACCAGAAGTCGGCCGTGATAGAAAAGTCCTTTTGCCACAGGACCTGGGGGACGGCCGATATCAACGGACAGGAAGTCCGCCGTGCCGAAAAGGCCTCTCGGAGATTACTCGTGAGGAACGAACGGCGGACATGCGCAGAAGGCCGAGGGAAACGGCCTGTCCCTTTCGAAGGAGCATAGAGTGGCCACGCTTTGGCTGACGCTCTGCGCTTTGGGGCTTTGCTTCTCGGTGTCCCGATCCTGGGCAAAAGGCCTACGACGGCCTAGATGTTAATGCTATGGGACCGGAAACCCTGCCCTCATGTGGTCAAAATGGGTATTGCTGCCGCCGAAAGAAATAAAAACTTTTAAATGGCATTTTTACGTTATTCTTCTCTAGTTTTACTATTAACGCCTTATTATTATTATTAACCGGGCGACGGGAGGCCCGGTCGGTGCGACACGGGCGCAGAAGAAATCCTGCTTCCAGTCTTAAACCGAGTTAAGGCCTATCGTGGCTTATTAATATTAATGTTTTAATAATAAAGAATAATCATCTTAAAACGCCATTAAAGAGGTTTATTTTTTTTTGTGGCTGCAGTATCTGATTTGACCAGTTTTCCATCGCTTAGTATGGCTGGCTCAGGAATTCTGGGAGTTGAAGTCCACGAGTCATAAGGGCTTCTGGACAGCCGCCCAGTGAAGAACCCGCCAGACATGAAACGCGAGGATATTTTTGTGTTCCCGCCTGTTTTTGCGAACGGGCTCTTTGCGCAGGCGCGTGTGGGCCGGGCTGCTCTCTCGGGCGGAACGTCCAGCTGCGTCCGTAGGTTCCCCCCGGAGGGCGGAAGTTCCCCCCGCGCAAAGCAGGTATGGATCCTCGGGGCTGCTGCGGGAGGGGCTTCTCGCTGCCTGTCGTGGAGGAGGGGCGCGAGCGGGCCGTCGGATGCGCCTCAGAGCGGCCGCCTCCTTGGGGATCCGGGGAGAAGGGGCGGGTTCGCCGGCATTCCGCGGCTGCCCCCGAAGCCACGAGCAGGCCTTCCGGGGGGGCACCTCGAGCCTCTTCTGCGCGTGGCCGGGTCGCGTGGGGGGCCTCCGGGCAGCCTGTCTGCCCATCCACGGATCCCCCCCCTCGGCATCGGAGTCTCGTCCCCGCCGCCGCAACAGTTGGCGGAGGGGCCGCCTGACTCCCCGCGGCCCCCAAATTCGGGCTTTGGTTTCAGTTCGGTGAAAGCGGCGGCCTGGCGGCCGGAACCACCATCACTCCCTCCCCGTCCTGCAGCAGCCCTGGGTCGGGGTGCCGAACACGCCTCCGTTCCGATGGGCGCCCGCGTCTTCTAGTGCGGCTGCTCGCTTGGCGGGCTGCACAGGGCGCCCGGATGCACGGAAGGAAACGTCCCAGCCAAGCGCGGAGGGCCCGGGGCCGTGGGTGAAAGAGGCGATCCGATTTATTTATTTATTTATTTATGAGACTTATATACCGCTTTAAGTGCGAGCACTCTCTAAGCGGTGTACACCAGTAAGCAATGTATATATATATTTACATTGCCCCCAACAATCTGAGTCCTCATTTTACCTACCCCGGAAGGATGGAAGGCTGAGTCAATCTTGAGCCGGTGAGATTTGAACCGCTGACCTGCTGAACACAGTCAGCTAAAGTGGCCTGCAGTACTGCTTCTGCCCCCCTTTCCGACTATGTATCTCTTGCCCAGCGAGCGCAGAAACTGACCCGGTTGCCTTAAGGCTGAAGGGTGTGTGTGTGTGTGGGGGGAGTTTAAGAGAGCCCTGTGTCGCAAGGGGTCCTTAAAAAGATTCTGTTGTGAAGAGGTTGGAACTACCTATTCCCTAGACCAGGGGTAGGCAACCTCGGCTCTTTTATGACTGGTAGACTTCAGCTCCCACAATTCCTGAGACAGCTATGTTATGCTGGCTCAGGAATTCTGGGAGTTGAAGTCCATGAGTCATAAAAATCGAGGTTGGCTACCCCTGTCCTAGGCACTGAATCCCCTTGAGCTTGTTTATTTCTGTAGGACTGCCCCATGAGAAACTGGCCCCTGCTGCTGAGTTTGCTAGACTCCTGCCCAGGGAAAGGACGGGGAGCTTATAATTTGAGGTCTTTTTCTCCTTCATTGCTTTGTACTTTTAAAAATGCTGCTCTGCTGAGAATGATTAAGGTGGTTTATTTTTAATTTCTTTTGAAGAGGAGGGTAATCACCAGCCTGCGTTTTTCCTTTGGGCCCTAAAAATTGTATCTTTTCACTCTAAGAATATGCTGGATTGCCCATGTGGGACTAGCTTCAGTGAAGTCATGCCCTTCTTGAGACTTCTGAGTCTGGTTTGCCCAGACTCAGGATGCCTTTGGGCTGAGTCCCGGGGCCAAGCATGGGCTCCTTCCGTCCATGTGGACAGAAGCTTTCTTGGTACTTGGGAAGAAACTGGTCTCAGTGATCTAACCAATGGAATGGCTCGCCTCCAGTGATTGTGAGTGCTCCACCACGGCTGGTTTTCAGGAAGAGATTGTACAACCATTTGTCTCAAATAGTTTAGGATCTCCTGCTTGAGCAGGGGTTGGACTAGGAGACCTCCAAGGTCCCTTCCAATTCCGTTATCTGTTCTTTTTATCTGATCAAGTGCTGCAACTCACAATAATTTGCAGGATGGTTCTAATCTTTGCTGAGCAGGATATGCTCAGTCCCTGAGAAATCAGGGCAGGATGAGGCCTTCTTTTCTCTTTGTTCTGATGCTGCAGGCAGCTGTTATGCTGAGACTTCGGCTTTTGACCTGGGATGTCACAAACACCCTGCTTCATCTCCGAGTCCCCGTGGGGCAGAGTTATTCCGCTGAGGCCCAGGCCTTTGGCCTCCAGGTCCCTGCTGAGGTGCTCAACCACTCCTTTTCCCAAGCTCATGCATCCCAGAGCCAGCGTTTCCCCAACTATGGCTGGGGCCAGGGCCTCAGCTCCAAGCAGTGGTGGCTTGGGGTTGTCTTCGAGACCTTCCGGCTTGCCGGAATTCATGACAGTGGTGTTCTCTGGCCCATTGCTGAAAAACTCTACCGGGATTATAGCAGCCCAAAGAACTGGGAACTAATCCCAGGTGCCATTGAGATACTCCAGTGGTGCCAGCAACGTGGTATCCGCATGGCAGTGGTCTCCAACTCTGACTGGAGGGTACAAGAGATTCTGAGCCGGTGCAACCTCCGACAATATTTTCAGTTTGTCTTAACCTCGGAAGAAGTGGGGTTTGCCAAGCCAGACCGGAGGATTTTTCTGGAAGCCCTCCACAGTGCCAAGGTGGAGCCCCAGCTGGCTGCTCACATAGGGGACCATTATGTGAATGACTATTTGGCTGCAAGAAAGACTGGACTGCACAGCTTCCTGTTTAAAATGGCTGGGGAGCCAATTGAGAGCGACATAGAGGTACCAGAAAACCATCTTCTGTCTTCACTTTTAGATCTGCAGGCTCGGATAGAGAAAGGCTAAAAGTAAGTGGCTGGATTTCAGCAGCTGTATCTAGGAGAGGAAATTTTAACAAATCGTAACATTAACTGCTGTTTAGAAGGCCAGATCCTGAAGTTGAAGCTCAAGTACTCTAGCCACCTAATGAGAAGGAAGGACTCACTGGAGAAGAGCCTGATTCTGGGAAAGATGGAGGGAAAGAGAAGAAGGGGATGACAGAGAAGGAGGTGCCTGGATGGAGTCCCTGAAGCAGGAGGCGTGAGCTTCAAGGGACTCCAGAAGATGGTAGAGGACAGGAAGGCCTGGAGGAATGTCCATGGGGTCACGGTGGGTCGGACACGACTTTGCAACTAACAACAACATTAACCCAAAATAAATCCAATAAAACCTATATCCCTGCTTATAAGAGTCTACAGTATCCCTGTCCCAGGTTTCTTGTATTTAGAACAACAGAGTTGGTATTACAGGCTGATGCAAAAATTTATTTGGGGAACTAACTAACATGCACACACATGCTGTCACTCAATTTCTGCCAATAAGGAAAGAAAATGTAACAGGCATAGTGGAGTGGGAAAAAATTATTACTTTGGAGTATTACAGAAGTTTGTCTATTCCAGGCAAATTTACAGGCTAAATATGCCGTTGTGATTGATTCGTGAAAGATTCAAAGGAAAAAGGAAGTCCAGTTGCCTTTTGAAAAAGCACTTTTGGACAACCATGACCTGGATGGCTGAGAATCTCCATAGACTTTACATGGACTCTTTCCCTCCCAGCTCTTTTCCAAGCAACCCAGCATCATGTTCTCCTTTGCTAGTGATACAGGAAGGGAGGCCACCTTTTTTGGTAAGCAGTCCTATTCTGAGTCACATTCTGAGTTGCGGATACCAAGTTGAATTCTAATGCCTGGTGGTTAAACCGTATGTCCTTCCCTCACCTTCCCAGTGTTGGTCTCACACCAGAGAAATGTTTTGATCAGCCACGTCCAGGACTGGGTGGATGGGGGCAGCAAAGGTTTCCTGGTGCCATGGGGAACAGCATAGGACTCGAGCTGCTAAAATACAAATGGCCTTCATCCAGGTCAACCAGTACCCCAAATTCTTCAGGGCTCTTCAGCAGCTTCATGGTCAGATGCTGATCGTTGTGTGAGAATTTCACGATCATAGCAGGACAAGATCCAGGAGGAGAGATTGTAACCAAGAGGGCGACAGGGCCAGCCCTCTTAATGCTGCAGTGAGTCTAGGAAACACCTAGTCTGTACGTTCAGATATTACGTAGACTCCAGGATCCCTGCACAGAAGGATTCCTCAGCCAGGGTGTTGGGCCGGTGATCGGAGTGAGCAGGGTTATCTGGGTCTGCCCTCCAGGCCATCTTGGGGCTGAAAATCAACGTTCTCCTTTTTGGAAAGGGCCAAGAAGGAACCATGTGAATGCCATCTGTACTGCTGGGAGCAGCAAATTGGCCAGTGGGAAAATTCCAGCCAGAGTCAGGGATGTAAGGTGACACTTTACAAAGATGGCTAAGGGTCTGGAGGCTAAATTGTGTGATGAGCAGCCAAGGGAACCAGGTATGGAACTAGGTATGCTTAGCCTAACAAAGGGAAGGCTTAGGAGAGACATAATAGCTATCCTCCAATACTTAAAAAGCTGTCACAAGGAAGAGGGAGTGGATTTATTCTCCATAGTACCTGAACGAGAAGCAATGGATAGAAGCTCATCAGGGAAATCTGACAGAATGGTTTATCAGTGGAACAGCTTGCCTCCCAGAGTTGTGGGTGCTCCGTGCTGGAAGTTTTCAAGAAAAGATTGGACAACCATTTGTCTAGGATAGTATGAGATTCTTACTTTGGGCAGGGAACTTGACTGGAAGACCTTCAGGGTCCCTTCCAGCCCTAAGGTTCTCTGATTTAAACCCAGGTTGTGCAAGATCAAGTCATCAGCCATGAGCTTGTTCAAGGCATTGAGTAACCTGGCAACTCCATCCCCCAAGCTCTGCTCTCCCTTGCACAACCAGGAGCTGGGTGTAAATGATCTGTGTGTTGACTCTGGGGCTGCACCTGGGGAGCAAGCACCTCACTTGCAAGTCTACCCATTAAGTAGCACCCAGTATGGTGAAGAAGAACATCCACTTGGGCCAAAAGATGATTGATCCACACACAGATTGCTTCCCACTGAGAAATTCCACTTCAGTCTAAAATTGAAAGGGTGAGTGGATCTGGGGCCAGACTCCAACTGATTCTCACAGAGTTACAGGTCAGCCTTAGAAGCTGAGTGTGGATGCAATAGCGCAGAGTTACTGTCACTCGTTGCTCCACTCACCTGAAGTGCAGCCAAGAACAACTGAAGTCCAGAGCTATCCTGCTGGTGGACTCTTAACTGTTTTGCTTTGTGGGTCTGCAGGATCCTCTTATTTTCCTCAGTTTGCACAATTCAAAATCGGGGAGCACTGAGTTTTGAGGGCACAGCCTGGTACCCTCTTTTCTGTCCTGGGGCTGTCTGCAATTCCCATTGTCCCCACAAGATGGCAATGTGGGGGAAGGATGACATTTCTATTTCTGAGGAAGGTTCCCTGATGGCGGGTGGGGTGGTAGCCAGGACTGGAGAGACTGGGCTAGCGGCTTTTCTCAGCCCAGCTGACCTCCGAGGATGCAGCTGAAGGAGGAACGTTCAGGGACTGGGGGGAGGAAGATAATAACCACAGGTCCTCCATTTGGTACAAACCCCTACCTACCCCTCCCAATCTCTGCTCTCAGTGGGGTCAGGTATCCTCCCACGTATAAGGGTGGTCATCAGTGGCAGTGATTATGACCACCATGTAGGCCGGAGGGCATCTAGTTTCTGCAGTGATTCCTTCCAGGGCGCCTCCTGGGCCAGGATGCTTGGTGGGCTCACTCCTCCTCAGCCCGGGCTGCTTCCAGTAGCCGCTGTTCTGTTCCTCAGTGTCCGTACATACCTAACAAAGTTCAGATGCCAGATGAGGCCCTCCCAGTCTTTGCTGGCAGCTGCCAGTGTGTTCTCCATCTTGAAAAGCCCTGTGGCCGCAGTGCCTTCCACTTTGCAAAAAATTGCAGGCGCCTGAAACATACTTTCTGCCTGGCATGAGCCTCTCAAAGGGATTTTATGCACCAAATGCCACCCAACCTACATTCCTGGATCTCTCTGATCAGGGGCCACTGAGGGGAAATCAGCTCTGCAGCTAGTCTGCATTTTAAAGGAGTAGATGTGGCACCCTCCATCTCCCCCCCACCATTCTGCCTTGCATCCACAACAATGCAACTGGTGATGCAAAAATGCCCCCTGTCTCCACCAACCATCAGGCTACTCTCAGCAATGAGGAGGGGACTGGGGATGTGCTGAGGGGGTCACTCTCCTACTCTGAGATGCTTCTTCTTTTAGCCACACTTCTATGCTTTGAATGGATGCAGGCTGAAATTCAATTAATATAGAGTGGAAAACAGCTCCAAAGTCAGCTACTGGATTGGGGGGTGGGTGGGTGGGAGGGGTGTCAGTGTGCCAAGGATCCCAAGGCCTTATTAACACAACATGTGGTTTATTTTCTGGCAGCACTTCTGCCACAAATTTGGCGATGGAAACACTTTGCCCTTGATGTTTTTTACAGTGGTTCACTGTGATGGAAACCAGAGGCTTGCAAAGCAGATTTGAACCCCAAACAGGCTCGGGGTTCGGGCAGTTGCATTCCAGGAAGGAGCTTTTGCTTTAAAAGAAGGAGGGGGTCAAAAGCCAATTTCCTCAGAAATACTTTGGGGAGGAAGTGGGGAAGGTTGGCAGGTCAAGGCAAGTACATGGCCAAAGGCGCTCTCAATTGCAATCTCTTTCACAGGAGTAACTTTTCTTTGGAATCGGATGCCCAACTTGTAAAATCCCCCCTAGCCAGAATGTGCATCTTCCTTTGAATGGCTACCTGTAGCGCCTCTGCTCAGAAGAGGACGGGGAAGGGCCGTGCATCTGGATCTGACCCCTTCTAAGTGGCTGCAGGGTGTCGTTGCTCACCTCCTCAGCGAGCAGCAGTCTCTGCAGATGACCCGGCCGTGCGCTGGACGCATGCCGGAAGCCGTGTGAATCCCAGCTGTGCTACAGACAGTCTGGATGGCTCCTGCGCTCCGGGACTCACGCGGCAGGGAGATTCTCAGTCATCCAGTCAGAGCTGAAGAAGTTCTTGGATGAGAAGTGAAACGTCTTCAAAAGAAACACAAGAAAGTCCAGTTGCGTCCTGAAAAAGCACCTTTGCGATAACCATGACCCGGATGACTGAGAATCTCCATAGAAATTTAGCTACGCCCTTTGGGATGAACACCCTTAGAATGGTGAGAGAGCCTGAATGGATTTTGAGAAAATATTGCAGACTACAGGAACCATTTGTGCTTCAGTTTGAGATTCAGACAGCACAGACCCATCCCCAATAGCCTGTGTGCCTGTTTTCAACAGCGAAGGGACCCAGGGCAGAAAACTAGGAAGTTCCTCCAGCACTTCTCAGGTTATCCCGAGGACACAGAGGTAAACCTCCAAAATGGTTTCAGTGACTCTAAAATCAAATCCTTCCACTCCCCACCATCTAGTCAGAGCTGAAGAAGTTTCTTGGATAAGAAGCGAAACGTCTTCAAAAGAAACACAAGAAAGTCCAGTGGCCTCTTGAAAAGGGCATCTTTGAGGCACTCAGCTTGTTGCGAAAAGCTGCTTTGGGCGATTTCCCTGATTGTGAAAGGATTGTTATTTTAAGGGAGACTTTTTCTTATTTTGGGGAGACTGCTCCCCAGGTGATTTTCTTTTTGAGGGAGGGGGGGCTCCCTACACGTGTCTGCTTCCACATTAATCCATGCTGGATCCTTTTTTCCTCCTAACCAACCTGCTCTGCTCTGTTTCTTCCCTATGGATGGCAATGGCAACAATAGAGGCATTCAGGATCAAATAGGTTTCATTTCAGGTGTATTTCCGATTTCATACCTAACATTTCCAGAGTGGCCAGAAGCAAATATTATTAGTGTCAACAATTACTGCATTTGTGAATAAAATCGTAGTGGTAGAATAAGGGGTGCGTGCAGCAGCAAGGAGAAAAAATTTTTCAACTGAAATGCTAAAAGGGATTCCGGGACCAAATTCGTAGTTAAATTTCATGGGAAAGATGGTTTTGGTTGCTGTTATAAACATAGTTCGTCTCCAGCGATGAAAATTCACAAAATTAATTTTGCTCAAATAATGGGTGCGTGCAGCAGCGAGGCCAAAAATTTTTTCAACCAAAATGCTAAAACATAGACCAAGACAAGCTTCTTGTTTAAATTTCATGAATAATATGTTCTTGTTTGTTTTTTAAAAAAGTCAAACATATTTAGTCTGCAGCGACAATTCTAAAATTTGTTTTCTCAAGATGAGGGTTGCTGCTGGCCAAAATATTTTTCAACTTGTTTGCTTTTTTAAAAAAATCAACCATTTCTTGTCTCCAGCGACGACAATTTGGAAAATTTCTGTTCCTGGGATAAGGGGTGCGTATGGCCCTGAGGCCAAAATGTTTTTCAACTGAAATGCTAAAGGATGCTGGGACGATTGGTGGTTAAATTTCATGGATAAAATGTTTGCTTTTTAAAAAAGTGAAACATAATTCGTCTCCAGCGATGAAATTTCATAAAATTTGTTTGCCAAGGACACGTGAGGTAGGGAGGCCAATAATTTTTTCAACTCAGGTGCTAAAACAGATGCAGGAACTCTACTCTTTCTGTAGAGGATAAACCAGGATTTGGTCCAAACCTGGCAACTTTTAAACTTGGCTGACTGGAAAATCTGGGAGTTGAAGTCCACAGATCTGAAAGTTGTCAAGTTGGACACCCCAGGCATACACTATTTTCCCAAACAATTCTGTGTGCTTTTAAGCATGAAGTAAGAAATTATTTAAAATATAAATGCTTGAAGTTGCAAACCAAAAACACCCCTGGAATGCTAAGTAACTGAAAACGCCACTAGCAATAAAAAATTTAGTATCAACATGTATTTAAATGCCCTTTGGGCATATGACTAAGTTTTGCAGGAGGGGAGAAAAAAGGGTTGTTCACACATTACAACTTTTGTGACCTCTGATGCTGACACCCCCATTCCATCCCCAGGAAAACCACAGCTAACACCAAGTAGGGCTTGAACTATTGTATGAGTTCTGGAAAGGCTGCAGATCAAACACCATGTCCGGTGGGGGTGATTCACAACTAGTGCAAAATCTGGGACAGCCTGATCATTTTGCACACTCTTTTTTAAAAAAGCACTTGTATGTTAAGACAAAGGCTAATATCCCTTCCAAGAAGTGCAAAAGCTTTGATAAGCAAAGCTATACTTCATATTACATGCAGTGGGGCTGAGGACTACAGCACTTTAGAAATAACGAATGCGGAGTATGCTGCATTAATTAATTTCCATTGGGCTGCCACCTAATTAAACAAATCTTTTATTAACTGTATTAACTGTGTATTGACTACTCAATCACAACTGCATACATTTGCATATGAATGACAGTTCTGAAGAAAACCATTCTTTGGTTCTTGAACAACGGATGTCTTTATACCACAGCTGGGCTTTCTCAATATGAAAGCTCTCAAAATTTCCCAATTTTTTCACATGAAAAAGAACTGGCTCTCTTTTGGTTCCTTTCCTGATTAAATGTTGCAATTACAAGAAGATTCCAAATTGTTCATGTTTCTCAATAAGGTGAAGACAGTGTCAGATGAATGGAGAGCCATATAGCAGGTAGGAGAGTCCAGGATCAATAATGAGGTACGGCAGAGGATGATGGCTTTTCTTTCGGATTGGGTCCATCTCCTCCCCCTCTTTACAACTGTTGGCTGTGAGGTTGGGAAAAAGCCCTCTCAGCCACTACATTGTGTTCTTCTGCTGCAGCTACCGGTAGTCCTCGATTTATGATCACAATTGGGACCAGAATAAGCAAGGTGGTGAGTGAGTCACCCCTAATATTACGAACTTTTTGCCAAGATTGTTAAGTGAAGGACTGCAGTTGATACATGAATCATGCAGTTCTAAAGTGAATCTGGCTTCCCCCATTGACTTGGTCAGGAGAGACAGTTGGGAAGGTTGCAAATTTTGCTCACCATATCCCAAAAAAGATATTGAGACCTTGGAAAAAGTTCAAAGAAGAGCAACTGAGATGATCCGAGGCCTGGAGACTAAAAAAATATGAAAGCAGACTGCAGGATTTGGGGATGGCTAGTCTAAAGAGAAGAAGAAACAGAGGTGACATGATAACAGTCTTCCAGTATCTGGGGCTGCCACAAAGAAGAGGAGGGGGTCAGGTTATTCTCCAAAGCACCAGAGGGCAGGACAAGAAACAATGGTTGGAAACTGACCAACAAGAGAAGCAACCTAGAATCAAGGAGAAACTTCCTGACAGTGAGGACAATTAACCAGTGGAACAGCTGGCCTCCAGAAATCGTAGGTGCTCCATCACTGGAGGTTTTTAAGAAGAGAGATTAGACCAGGGGTAGGCAACCTTGGCTCTTTTATGATTCATGGACTTCAACTCCCAGAATTCCTGAGCCAGCCATGCTGAGGGGAAGGGAGAGGTTTCCAAGCTGAGCCAGGCTGGCTCAGGAATTCTGGGAGTTGAAGTCCACGAGTCATGAAGGGGCCAAGATTGACTACCTCTGGACTAGATAGTCACTTGTCTGAAATAGTATAGGTCAGGGGTAGGCAACCCAAAACACTCAAAGAGCCACTTGGACCCATTTCCCACCAAAAACAAAACACCGGGAGCCGCAAAACCCTTTTGATATCTAAAATGAAGATAACACTGCATATATCCTTTTTTACCTTTATTATAGGTGTGTGTGTGTGTGTGTGTGTGTGTGTGTGTGTGTTTGTGTATGTGTGTGTATGTATACACACACACACACACACACACACATTAAAAATGAAAGTAAAAATATGACTCTTGGGAATATCCATACTATTAAAACAATGATCACCAAGAGAATGCTTTAAGAGAATAAAATTACATACACACACAGGTAAAAAAAGGATATATGCAGTGTTATCTTCATTTTAGATGTCAAAAGGGTCTCTCTCTCTCTGTCTCTCTCCCTCCCTCCCTCTCTATCTGCCCTTGGTTTACCACTCTTCTTCCCCCCCCCCCCACACACACTCTCTCTCTCCCTCCCTCTCTCTTTCTCCCCCCCTCCTATCCGCTGCTCACCTGGCAAGCTTCAAGCTGTTGTCCAACAAGCTCAGGGGTAGAAAACCTCGTCTCTTTTATGACTCATGGACTTCAACTCCCAGAATTCCTGAGACAGCCTAGCTGGGCTAGCTAGCTCTCTCCTGCCCTTCCTGCTTCCTGTTTCCTGCAGAGACGCAGGAAAGGGAGGAGCTCCGTCCAGAAAGCTTTTCAGCTCCTCGGAGAACGCTGTGAGTGCACTCTCTTTTACACACACACACACACAAACACACACACACACACACACACACACACACACACACACACACACAGAGAGAGAAAGAGAGAGAGAGAGAGAAGCAGGGAATCGCAATTGCCTCTCTCTGTCTCTGTCTCTCTCTGCAAAGGCAGAGGAGGCTGGGAGCCACATGGGAAGGCTCAAAGAGCCGCATGCGGCTCCGGAGCCGCAGGTTGCCGACCCGTGGTATAGGTTCTCCTGCTTGAGCAGGGGCTGGACTAGAAGACCTCCAAGGTCCCTTCCAGCTCTGCTCTGCTCTCTATCAAGGACCCCTCATTTCAACCCTGAGATTCCATTCCATTCTAAATGATTTGACAGTCACATGACCCCTGGACACCACAACTGTCAAAAATATATGCCAGTGGCCAAATGTCCAAATTCTAACCATGGCAATGCTGCAAAATATGAGGCCTGATTGTAAGTCACTTTTTCAGCACTGTTGTAACTTCAAATGGCCACTAAAGAAATGGCTGTAAATCGAGGACTACCTGTATTCAGAGCTCCAGATTCAGAAGGTGAAGCACATCACTTTACTGGTGATGAGAGTTTTCTAATAGTTTTATTAACTAGAGAAGCATAATGCATCTGTCATTACAGCCATTACATTTGCAACTTCTACTTGAAATTCTCTATACAAAGTCAATGCAAATAGATAAGATCGTTAATGAGATAAACAGCTTAAAATAACCGAGAAGTATAAAAACAAGTTTGCCAGCTTGCCCTGAGTAGAAATTTTGAAAAATATAAAATCTGGATTTTCAGCGGTACAACCATAAACATGATTAAGAAGTCTGAGATGGCACGCCAAGTTCAGTAAAGCAGGTTCACGCTATCCCAATTAATTGCTCAAGTGTATTTTAAATTCATGCTGGTAAAAGTTAAAATCGGTTGGGAATGTAGAATAATGCAGACGTTTCACTACTGAATTTAGTAGACAATTTTACTGATTTGTTTCACGTTGCCTTTAAAATTGATACCAGCTCTGAGGCCCATCCCAGTTTTAGTGCATTTTTAAAATAATAGGCATACATAAAAATTTTACATAAAAAACTCCTGATGAGACATGCCCCGGTGCCCAGTAGAGCAGAGCATCAGAATCCTCCCTTTAGAATAATCAACATGATTTTGCTCATTTGGACTGGACTCAAGCAAGGACAAGTTGGGTGGCTGCATAAGTGAGGCCCCCACCTCCAGGTTCCCTGAAATGCATAGGATCATTCAGCGTGAGCTCCCCACTGTTCTGAGAAGCTCACATGAATCAATGAGATGTCCAAGAAACAGACGCAGCAGTGATCCCGCCCGATCACCATCTAAAAAATTTCTGGCTGGTGACAGCTTTCCACAAGTAGCCCACCAAAGGTCTGAAGGTGTGAACTAGCTGGAGTTACAAGTTCAGCTTCTTTCTGCTGAGAGCAAGGTGGCAAAGACATTTTTCTCTTTAAAACCTGGTTAAGAGATTAAGCAGAATGGAAGTAAAATATATCTTCCCGTAATAAACAAAATGGTATTTTACAATCCACCCTCCTCGCTCCTCCGTCGTGGCTCACAGCTGTGCGGTCTCAGTCTAAGGGCTGGGGATCTGCGATCGGCAGGGTGTGGAGGACTTCGTCCAGGAGCTGAAGGGCGCGATGGAGATGGATCTCAATCCAGCAGGGAGTCTCCTTGATGCTCTGGCGTGGATAGTCGGGTCCCCATCCTTTCACAAAGCTCATCCTGAGGATGCACAGACGCCGAAGGTCGTCCACGCCGATTCCAGCAGCTGCCGACAAACCTAATGCAGAACAGGGATATTAAACATTCTTTTTATCAACATCTTTCATCAAACCACGTGCTGGCACCAACCCAGTTTTAGAAGAAGGTGCTTCACCCCTCTACAAGTTTTGGTTTGTTCAGATTGTCATTTAGAAACAGAAAGAAAATAAAGCCCTTTGGAGTTTGGCAGCTAATAAATTCAAATAATTAAAGAAACGTATACAGAAACAAGACCTGGACATTTTCAAGTATTTTGTTTAAAAATTTGTGTGTGCACACACGCATGTGTCTACGCTATATATCCCAGCATTAGAAACAGAAAAAAAATACAGTGCATTGGAGTTGGGCAGGTAATAAATTTAGATAAATAAAACATTGAAATTTTCAAGCATCTTGTTAGGGAAAAAAAAGCTTGCTATATATCCCAATAAAGATGCAGCTTCTCTTAAATAAAGCTCAACTCCTTGTGATTATATGAATATCTCTCTAGTTTCTTTTAAAACTTTATGGGAGCAGATTGTCATTTCTTCCAAAATGTACCTCAATTTCTTGGTCTAGTTAACTAACCTCTATTTCACTGAGCCTATAATTCGGGGAGCATTTAAAGAGTAATTAACAGCACAGCTGCATTTCAGACCTCAAGATTCTTCAAAATAGGAGGTTCCTCATGATGCTCCTTGCATTCTCCATTTATACAGGCTGGAGGTCTGCAAATCATGGTTTGATTAATCATAGTTATATTGAGTGAAGTTATACAGTAATCCTAGAATTAATGACTGCAATGCAGCTTCCAATGGTAATTTGTGACAGTTATAAAGAGGGTCAGTCACGTGATTAAGCCAATTTTACAACCTTTTTAGTGATGGTTCAACAAACTACTGTTTTGAAGCATTTGATTCATAGTGATCAATCTGGATTTATAACTGGAAGATACATGAAATATAATGTTAGACAAATTGTTAATTTAATTGAGTATCTAGACAAGAACAACCAAATCCCTGCTGCTTTTGATTTTTTTGGATGCTGAAAAAGCGTTTTATCAATTAGATTGATAATTTTTATTGAAAGTGGTAGAGAAAATGAACTTTGGGGATAAATTTTTGTATGCTCTTAAGTCTATATATCAACAACATTCTGCACAAATTATAGTTAATGGGGGATTAAAAGATGCACTTAACATTGAAAAGGGTACTAGACAAGGATGTCCTTTATCCCCATTGTTATTTGTTTTAACTATGGAGATATTATTAAAATTCGAGAATCATCTAGAATTAAGGGAATAAAAATAAATAAGAATGATTATAAGTTGAGAGCTTTTGCTGACGATTTGGTTGTGACCGACAAATTCGGTTAGGGATTTGGTTGAAATTTTAACTCAGTATGGCAAGGTTTCTGGCTTTAAGGTAAATAATACTAAGACTAAAATATTACCGAAAAAATATGTCTATGAAGGAAAAGGATATTTTGGCTAAATTAACAGGTTTTGAAATAGTAAGAAAGGTTAAATATTTAGGAGTATATATTACAGCTTCTAATGTTAAATTGTATAAAAATAATTATGAGACATTATGGGCAAAAGTTCAAAAGGATTGAAATGATTGGAAAAAATTACAGTTATCTTTGCTGGGAAGAATCTCAGCAGTTAAAATGAATATTCTTCCAAAGTTTCTTTTTTTGTTTCAAATGATACCTATTTTGAAAAAAGATGCTAACGTGGAGGACTGGCAGAAGGGGATTAATAAGTTTATATGGGCAGGGAAAAAACCAAGAGTTAAGTTTAAGATTATACAAGATGTACGGGAAAGAGGAGGACTTAAGGCGCCTAATCTAAAACTGTACTTTGATGCAGTGGCTTTTAACGCTGATTAGTGATTGGCTTAACTTAACAAATAAAAATATCCTTTCTCTTGAGGGATGGGATTTAGTACATGGATACCTGGACCAGGTTTTTAAATCCCATATTTTGAGAAGTGCTTTGTTGCGTGTCTGGAAGAAGTATTATTATAGGTTAAATTATAAAATTCCAATTTGGGGAATTCCTGGACACACGATAGAGGGAATATCTAGGGGTGTGAATTTGGATAGGATTTCTTATAAGGAATTACTTAGTTTGGTAGGGAAGGATTGGAAACTAAAGTCTTTAACTGAGCTGAAGCAAGAAAATACTGTATACTCTTGGTTTCAGTATAATCAATTGTTAGGGAGGTGGACTCTAGATCAAAAGGTTGGAATTACTTTAGAGGATGCAAATTTGGTAAAACAGATTAAAGATCAAACTCGAGCCCAAATAAAGAGAATTTATAATGTTTTCATAGAATTAGATTCTGAAACGGAGTTAGTTAAAGATTGTATGGTTAAATGGGCTCAAATATTCAAGAACCAATTTTATTGGATATATAGGAGACAATTTGGGTTAGAAATGTAAAATTTACTCAAGTGCAAAACTTAAGAGAAAATTTTTATAAAATGTTTTATAGATGGCATTTGGACCCCCAAAAGTTGTCCCGCATGTATCCTAATTTACAGCCCAAATGTTGGAGATGTGGAAGCTTAGATGCAACCTATTTTCACATTTGGTGGACTTGTAGAGATATAAAAGCTTTTTGGATTAAGATTTGGTGGAATATTTAAAAGATTTTTAAGAGAAAGATAAAGTTTACTCCACAATTATTCTTGTTGGGTATTACGGTTGATTTTGATGTTAAAGAAATTAATTTGATGTTGGATCTTATAACAGCTGAAAGATTATTGGTGGGGCAAAATTGGAAGAAAAATTCTTTGCCTACTATGGAAGAATGGATACTTAAGGTGTCTAACTTAGCAGAAATGGCAAAAATTTCCGCTTATTTGAAGGACCATTCACAAGAAAAATACATCTCGGTTTGGAGAAGATGGGTTGATTATATTCAAAAGAAATATGAGACTGAAAAGTATTATCTTGCTTATGAGTAGATTTTATGTTATTGTTAATAGTTTAATATGATTGAATTTGTACTATTTTTAGTGTTGGTTTAACTGTATTTTTATTTTTAATTTGTTAATATTTGTTTTGAAAAAGGAGTTAAAGTATGTTATGGATTTGATTGTTAGTAGAGTTGGGTAATGTTTGTTAGATTATGATTGTTTATTTGTAACCCTGTAATCAGCTCTGGGAAGTGGGGGAGGGGTGGGTTATATATTGTAAAAAATTTTCAAAACTTTTAATTAAAAAAAAAAAACCACTTTCTTACACAACGGTTATGTGACCAAGGGATGCCATAAACTGGTGCAGCTGCCAAGCAATCAAAGTGCAGTCTTGTGACCACACACAAGGTTGCGGGTTGTGGGGGGCACAACCGTTAGGACTTTGAATTTGGGTCGTAAGTAACCCCCAAGTAGACCTATGGCAGCTCCAAACAGTCGCTAGGCGACTGGTTCTAAGTCAAGGGCTGCCGTCCGGAAGGTAAGCGTGCTGAGCAAATAGAGGGAAAAAAAACAAACCCCAGAAGTAAGCAGCTTTAAATCCTAACTTACAAGTATACTTGGAAACTAAAATGTGTTTTGGATTTTAAACTACCAGAAATGCAGAACGCCTGATGCGATTCTCTGACTTTCCTTTTTTCTGCTGAAAGCATTTAAAGATATACTGAACCAAGGGATGACCTGTGTCACCGAGTACTTACTGATGGCTGGAGCAATTCCTCCGACAGATCCTGGCCCGGGGATGTTTCCTGCCACAGCCGCAGCTTGAGCAGCCGCTGCGGCTTGTGCTGTGGCAGCCTGCTGCTGCATTTGGCGGTGACACTGGCGTAAATCAAATACCTTAAAAAGAAGCAGCATTACTGTAGAGCGGAAGCTCTCTGGAAAACAAAGCCCAAGCGAGTTAGGGGAAAAACAGCCCCACTACCTAAAGTGGTCACCGGCGACCACGAATACCCAGTGCAGGGGCTGGTGATACCGATGCTATCATGCCTTCTCATCCCTTTTAAGATTAAAGCGTCTTTGGCTGCATGAATTCTCTGTATTTAGAGAAGGAATACAATGGTTCAGAATCAAGCAGGACCTACTGCAAAGCCAACAGGGGTGGGGTGGGGGGTATCTGCTTCGAGTGGCAACTATTTCTATGCTTCTGCTACCTGTCAAGCCAGGAGAGACTTGGAGCCCATGCATGAACGGCTCTGAAGGTGTCCACCTCTTAATGCCCCTAAGAGTGGGATGCAAACCTAAGTGAATTGACCCAAATGGAAGTATAGGTAGTCCCCGTCTTATGACCACAATGGGGCCAAAATTTCTCTTGCTAAAAAGCATTTAAGTGAATTTTGCCCCATTTTATGACCTTTCTTGCCACAGTTATAAAGTGAATCAGGCTTCCCTGTTGACTTTGTTCATCAGAAGGATACAAAAAGGGATTGACGTAACCCCGGGACAGTGCAGCTGTCATAAATATGCTGCCAGTTGCCAAGCGTCCGAATTTTGATGGTGCGACCATAGGTATGCTGCAACAGTTATTAAATGTGAAAAATTGTAATAAATCATTTTTTTCAGTGCCACTGTAACTTTGAACGGTCACTAGATGAACTGCTGTAAATTGAGGACTACTGTGTGAATCTTCAAACCAAACACGCATAGCATAGTGGCCTACGTAAAAGCAAAAACAACACGAAACGTGGGGATTACGTTCAACCACTAACTACATGTTACTTCCCTCCCCCTGGCTATTTTAGTTGAAGAAGAATTACATGGTTTTACAGTCACTTCCCTTTTCTGCATTCACCCTTCTACCCATGCTCCTTGCAAGCTGCTATATTTGGCGCCTGAAGAACCCAACTTTTTGTGATTTTGAAGGTTTAACCTAATTGCTTCTATTAGAAAACATCCAAGAGCCTCTTGATTTATCCAAATCGTGTACAGCACTGCAAAATCTCTTTTCTATTATTTGTGCTGAGCACGAAGCGCCTACGCTTCTGGCTTCAAAACGTATCTAGCCTTGATTTGAAGGCAGCAAAGATACACTGATAGCTTAAGAACCAAACGACACAAAACCATTCCCGAGAAAACTGTAATGGGAAGACTCTTCATCCATACAAGCAGGGTGTCAAAACTTACTTTCTGTTCTTAACCCCCACAAGGCCTGAGGAGTATTTTCTGGGCAGAAGACTAGGAGGCCCCCGTCTTTTTCAGACTGTGGCTCTTTGCATTTATCTGCAATGCATTTTTTTCCCAATCTTTGAAGTGGATCCATTGAGTTTAATGAGACAGATTCCAGATTAAATGCAATAGCATTGCACTTATTCTTAATAACACACGTTTCTCAGAATTATTCTGTGTTATCTTCAAACACAATGTTTAAAGTCATTCACCCAGGTATTTAAATCTCCACACTGGGTGATACTTACTTTTACGCAAAAAAAAAAAAAAAAAAAATGATTTTGCAGGTCTTAAGGTCTTTGTACATAAATAATAAAGAGATTCCTCCAAATAAGACCTGTACAATATTACATACACAGTATGGGGTCATATGCTCCAGACCTGTAACTTAAGCTTTAAAAAGCGACATGGCGAAGAACAGAAGTTTGTGGACAAGGGGTTAGGGATTAGCACCACCAATCCAGAACTAGAGCATTAAAATGTTTCCTGTTATTACAACTTTAAAATCCAGCATTATTTTATTAACAAACCTTGATATAGGCACTAGGATAAATTTTGTGAACTGCATCGCCTGGGGCCCGTCCTGCTTCTCGGTCCAAGTAGTAACTCTGAACAAAAACCGCATGATCACTGAGGCACCGAACCCAGACATCGCCTTCACCTTTGCACTCCAGTTGTACACCTTTGCCTATATGCAACCTGATAGAGAAAAAAAATAACATGATTCAGTAAAGTGGGAAAAAATGAACAATTGACAAATCAGTTTTATTTGGTTTCAACATCAGTCGCTCTTAAGCAGTTGTGCAAACTCTCTGAAGACGGAGTCTTAAGAACAAGGCCTGCCTTTACCCTAAATACAGGAAGATGGCATAGATTTATCTAATGACACCCCCATTAAAATCAAGGCTTCAGTGTATAAAACCCCTTTAAAATCTGGGTGCCTGTTACAGATACCCTTAGTTGAGAAATTTGACAGTTGCAGTCCAATGGATCGGCCACAAGTTAGTTTGGTGTAACCATTAGAAAAACAGACAGACAGACAGACAGACAGAAAGCCGTGTACTTGCACTAGGTCCAAGGAGTTGTGACCTAAGGCCCTGCTGTGATATTTTAACCAAGGGATAAGCAAAGATTCAGGAGACCCTGAACAGCGCAGGCTCAAGATAAGAGCGAGGCCACTTCAGCAGCAAGAGAAGTGGTGGAAGTATATTTTGAGGGTTTTTTTTTTTTTTTTTGAGGAATGACTTTCAAGACGAGTGAACTCAAAACACGTCCAACTACATGAAGCCTATTGCTAGCTTATGTTCGGACAAGATGCCTGTATTAAATAATGAAGAATCAGAAACCTATTTACCAAGTGGGTCACTCAGATGACCTGTCCACAGTCCTAGGCAGGGCCTCCCTGCTCCGTGTTTCAAGACTGATTGCTACGCAGATGCACCAATTCCTTTGAAAGAAACTACAGGTCCTCCTCAACTTAAAATGGTTCATTTGGTGACACCGTTTGAAATTACAACAGCACTGAAAAAAGTGACTTATGACCATTTTTCACACTTATGACCATTGCAGCATTCCCACGGTCACATGATCAAAATTCAGACATTTGGTAACTGACTCATCTTTATGATGGTTGCAGCGTCCCAGGGTCATGTGATCCCCTTTTGTGAAATTCTGACAAGCAAAGTCAACGGGGAGACATGATTCACTTAACAGCCAGGTTACTAACTTATCAACTGCAGTGACTCGACAATGGTGGCAAAAAAAAAAAAAAAAGACTTACAGTGGACAAAACTTACTTAACAAGTATCTCACTTAGTAATAGAAATTTTGGGCTCAACTGTGGTCATAAGTTGAAAACTAACTGTATGTCTAATTTACTTCTAGCAATGAATCACACTTGGAATAATCAATTCACACATGCAAGAGATCCGTTTGGTGGTGCAGAAACCATGGCTAACGATGCCTGTGTAAGGCAAGTCTGAGTAGAAAAATGGGACAATAATTTATTTTATAACAAGATTCTATAATGGAAAACCTTTCCACTTATTTTGATTTTCATAAACCTTTTTGAGGTCACAGTTGGGCATCATAAGGACTCACTTAACAGAGTCAGATGTTCCATGTTTCCCCGAAAGTAAGGCCTAGCTCCATTTTGGGGGGATGGGCCAAATATAAGCTCTACCCCAAAAATAAGCCCTAGTTTTGGGAAAGGTGCACACCTAGAAACCAAGCTAGGGCAGGAGTGGAGCTTACCGTTGCAGCCAGGCCTCCCATGGATTGACGCTTGCATCGCCTGTGGCCGAAGGAGCAGCTTCATTCTGCAGCCGAGAACCGAGCTACGGATTCAATCCGTAGCTCGGTTATCAGCTCCAGCGGCCTCCCAGAAAAGCCTCTGAGTGCGAAATGCAGGCGGGAGCTCCATTCTCAGCTGCAGAATGAAGCTGCTCCTTTGGCTGCAGAAGAAGTGTGCCGGCCGGGGGGGGGGGGGCTGGCGGTGAATGGGAAAGACACCCCCACCCCTTAAAAAAAGACCTATGTCAGAATCCAATTATATTTCATCTTTAAATTATCAAATATAGAAACTCCCAATTCTGCCTTCTCTGGATTCTGCCATAAGAGGGAGAGAAGGGGGAGAGCAAAGGGGCTTTATGGCCCTCACTTCCTTCTTTACACTTCAAAGAGCTGAATGTGTGTTTATTGTAACCTCTAAGCGTTAACATATCAAAGAAGGGTAATTGCCTTTCATGTAGTATCTGAAGTCTCCATCCAGACGGAAGAAAGAAGAAAGGAGGTGGAATTGTGATACTTGAAACTATCACTGGAAGGGGGGTTGATTGGGTGGGACTACTGGGGAACCCCTTAAACCTTGAATGGGAGAGCTTGGACCCCAAGTCCTGTCTAGCATGCCTGCAACCATTTTCTCTTAATAAAGGATTCCTGTTGGAAGAATTATTCCAAGAGTTCTGTCTTCTTAAGATGCAAAGTGGGGTGGGTCCTTACATTAGACAGGACTTGCAAAATTAATCCACCTGGAAGGAAGACCCTTGCCGGGGGATTTTGCAAAAATTTACCATGTCAGACAATGGAGCAAGAGAGGGGGAAAACTCCCTGGAAAGAGAGCCGCTGACCCAGTTGGAACCTTGCCAGATGTTGGGATCCGAGAGGCCAGATTCCTCAGGAGAAGAAGTGGTGGAGACACAGGACCACAAGCCTCGCTGGTCGATGGGCGTTGGAAAGAAAAGTGAGTGGGGAAAGGAATCAAGAAAGGTGACCCTGAGAAGGGGGACCAAGCAACCAGAATGGAAGCAGGAGATGGAGAAATCCCTGCACGCAAGTGAAAAGGGAGGAAGCTGGGCACCGTACTCAGACTGGATCCTAGAGAAAGCTATTGACCTGATGAAGAGAACTCTCAGCTCCCTAAGAGAGGAGAATACTGAACCCTACGGCCGCCCCAGTTCCTGGAGCCGCAAAGGGAGAGACACCGAGGGGGACATGGAACCTGCAACCCCAGGGACATCTACTGATCCAGGAGCTCCCACCCCCTACCGGACCACAGATGGCAATCTGGACGGAAGGCACTACCACCCACAACAGAGGCACCGATCCATTCCAAGACGTCCACCGTTGGAAGTGAAATTCAAAGGGGAGCCAACACGCTTGGGGTTTTTCCTAACCCAAGTCCTCAGCTACATGGAGGAATATGGGCAGGATATTCCCAGCGACAAAGCCCGCATCCGGATCGTGCAATCTGCCCTGGATGGACCAGCTGCGGATTGGGTAGTGAACTTGCATGACTCCAATGCCCCAGAACTCAGTAACTTCAACCGTTTCATGTCCTCTTTGAGAAGACGATTTGAAGACCCCCTGGCTGATCGCAAAGCCCGTGAAAGAATAACAACGATGAGGCAGGGCAAACGCCCAGTGGCTGAGTATACACAAGAATTCCGGGCCATTGCCAGCAAACTGAATTGGCCAGAAGACATCCTCCTTGGCCGTTTCAAAGACGGACTAAACTATGATCTATATGATGCTTGCCTGCCCCGAGGGGACCCACATCGACTTGAGGAATGGTACGTCTTGGCAGAGGAAGCAGAGATCGACATATTGAAGAGGCACCGCCGAGGAAAACAATGGAGCCGCCCCCCGCCTGAGCTGACACACCAACCGGTGAAATCATCGGATACAGCCAAGAAGCAAATGGGATGTTTCAAGTGCGGAAGAGAAGGGCATCGAGCTGTAGAATGCCGCTCAAAGGCCCCCCAGCACAACCCAGACAGATCCCCAATCAACAAACCCGGAAAGTATTCAGCTAAGCCAAAAGAAACGGCCATGAGAATGATGGAAATTGCAGAAACCCCCACCTCTGCTCACCAAGGGGAAAGGACTCCAGCCTACACCACAGGGCCGGTGGATGCCTCAGATGACAGCTCGGAGGGCGAACCCCTGGTAAGTGGATGCATCACACCCATCTTCAAAACAGTGACTATATTAATCCCCCCCATGCCCGAAGCTGTGAAGGTGAAAGCCTTAATAGACTCTGGCTGTACCCGCTGCCTCATTAGCCCAACACTAGTGGGGAATCTGGGCATCCCATCCAGGAGACTGGAACAACCAATCTCATTTGGCCAGCTAGATGGATCCATAGCAGGGGGGGTGCCAGCTACCCTAGCCACTTTGCCAATACATCTCTCCCTGGGCAACCATGAAGAGGACTTAACGTTTGTGGTGACCCCAGGTATGGAATGCCCAATGATTCTAGGGATGGAATGGTTGAAAAAATGGAACCCCTGGGTAAATTGGAGGACGACAGAAATCAAATTCCCGAAGGGGGACCCTATGGACTTAAAACCCCAAGGGAGGCTACCAGAATCAAGAATAGAAAAAGCATCCATAGGAGAGGAAAAAAGATTAACAGAAATACCAGAGGAATATAGGGACCTTGCTGAAGTCTTCAGTGAGGAGAGGGCGAATGAGCTTCCCCCCCACCGACCCACAGACTGTACCATTGAATTCAAGCCTGGGGCAAAACTCCCGAAGCCCAGATTATACTCCATGAGCCCAAAGGAGAAGGAGGAAATGGAAAGATTTATAAAAAAAAACCTGGAGAGAGGTTTCATTGAGCCAGCCAAGCCTAAAGTGGCTGCCCCGGTCCTTTTTAGAGAGAAGAAGGATGGCTCTTTACGTTTATGCGTGGATTATAGGGCCCTGAATACAATCAGTGAAAGCAACCTATACCCGCTGCCCCTCATGAAAGACATGCTGTCACACCTATCGAAAGGGAAAATTTTTTCTAAACTAGACTTAAGGGAAGCTTACTATCGAGTGAGAATCAAGGAAGGGGACGAATGGAAGACTGCATTTAACTGCCCCATGGGGTGCTATCAATTCAAAGTCTTGCCATTTGGATTACAAGGGGGCCCTGCAGTCTTTATGCAATTAATCAATGACGTTCTAAGGGAGCACCTGTTTAAGGGGGTCCTTGTTTACTTGGACGACATTCTTATCTTTACCGAAACAAAAGAAGAACACGTCAAACTTGTCAGAGCGGTTTTAAAGAAGCTGCGAGCCGCCCACCTATATGCCAAACTCTCAAAATGCGAATTCCACCAGGAAAGGATAGACTACCTAGGCTATCGCATATCCCCACAGGGCATTGAAATGGACCCAGAGAAGGTCAGAGCAGTATTAGAATGGGCACCACCCCGCACAAGAAAGCAACTACAAAGTTTCCTGGGCTTTGCAAATTTTTACCGCCAATTCATCCCCTCATTTGCACAGATAGCCTTGCCCCTCACTAACTTACTAAAAACGAAGGGAACATCCTCAGTAAAACCTAGCCAGCCACTAACATGGACAATGGAGTGCCAAGCAGCGTTTGAGAGACTAAAGAGACTTTTTTCTGCCGAACCAGTACTAAGGCACCCAGACATGGACAAACCCTTCATAATACAGGCAGATGCAAGTGATGTGGCAGTGGGGGCTGTGCTATTACAAGAAAATGATGATGCAGTATTGCAACCCTGTGCATATACATCCAAGAAACTCACGGAAACAGAACAGCGCTGGCCTGTATGGGAGAAGGAGGCTTATGGGATACGTTGGGCATTACTCACATGGCGACAGTTCCTGGAAGGCAACAAAATCCCCTTCCAGGTGTGGACTGATCACAAAAATTTGGAAGCCCTGAAAACTTCCAGGAAACTCAATCCCAAACAAGCCCGCTGGTCCCAGCATTTTCACCAATTCCAATTTAAGCTCAAACATTTACCAGGAAGAAAGAACTTCCTGGCAGATGCACTATCTCGCATGCCCCAATATAACAGCGCACGAACCACAGACTCTAGACCAATAATGGCAGAGTCACAACTGGCAGCACCAGTAACCACAAGAACCCAAGCCAAATTAAAACCACAACTGGACAGCCAAACTGGAATTGAATTCAGAAAAAGTTTGGAAACAGATGATTGGTTCCAGAAAAACAAAAATGTGTGCACAATGAAAGACGGGTTGCCTTGGATAGGGGAAAAGTTATATATACCAACAACTCAAAGAGTAACTTTCATGCACCTTTGCCATGACACAAAATCAGCAGGGCATTTTGGATTTGTAAAAACTTTACATTTAATTAAACGGCAATTTTGGTGGCCATCCATGAAAAAGGACATTGAAAGTTATATAGCCAGTTGTCCAAAATGTGCCACGGCAAAGAGGTTGCAAGGGAAAGTGCCAGGACTATTGCAAACAGTGGCAAGTCCCTCAGCCCCCTGGAGAGAAATAGCCATGGATTTTATAGTGGAATTGCCAGAAAGCAATGGGAATACTGTGGTCTGGACGGTCACGGACTTGTTTTCCAAACAGGTGCACTTTATCCCTTGCCAAAAGATTCCCACTGCAAAAGCCTTAGCAAAACTTTTCATCCAACACATTTACAGATTGCATGGGGCACCCCAACGCATCATCTCTGACAGGGGGGTGCAATTTACGTCTGCATTTTGGAAGGAATTTTTATCCCTCTTAGGAACCACTCAGGGACTGACATCTAGCCACCACCCTCAAGGAAATGGGGGGGCTGAAAAAATGAACTCAGTACTTAAGCAATATTTAAGATGTTTTCTTAGTTTCCAGCAGACCGAGTGGGCGGACTTACTCCCCTTTGCAGAAGTTGCCTACAATAATGCAGTCCACTCCAGCACAGGTTACACTCCTTTTCAAATAGCCACCGGTCAAAGTTTCAACCCCATGCCAGAATTAACCCCAAACGAACCAACGATCCCCTCGCTGAAAGAATGGATGGAAAAATTACAAAACACCTGGCCAATAGTCAGAAAAGCACTAGATGAAGCTAGGCAGGCTTACAAAACACAAGCCGATAAAAAAAGGGTTGAGCCTACACCATTCATTATAGGAGAGATGGTGTACTTATCTACAAAATACCTAAAGTCCCTACAGCCCTGTAAAAAACTTGGACCAAAATACATAGGACCTTTTCCAATTAAAAGAATCATAAATCCAGTAACAGTAGAATTAGAGTTACCCAAAAATCTCAGGCAAATACACCCAATTTTTCATTGCAGCTTGCTGAAAAGAGAGCATCAGTCACCTCTACGGCCAAAAATCCCCCCCCCACCACCTCCAATCATGGTGGAGGGTGAACAACACTTCGAAATAAAGGAAGTCCTTGACTCTAGGAGATATCATGGAGCAACTCAGTACCTAGTTGCCTGGAAACACCTCCCTCCCTCACAAAATGAGTGGGTCCATAAACGTCATGTCAGAGCCCCGAAGCTATTGAAGAAGTTTCACACAGAGTATCCTAACAAGCCTAACTAAAATTTTTACTTGCGTTTTCTTTCAGGTGGATCTCTCTTATTGTTAAGAGGGGCCGGATGTCAGAATCCAATTATATTTCATCTTTAAATTATCAAATATAGAAACTCCCAATTCTGCCTTCTCTGGATTCTGCCATAAGAGGGAGAGAAGGGGGAGAGCAAAGGGGCTTTATGGCCCTCACTTCCTTCTTTACACTTCAAAGAGCTGAATGTGTGTTTATTGTAACCTCTAAGCGTTAACATATCAAAGAAGGGTAATTGCCTTTCATGTAGTATCTGAAGTCTCCATCCAGACGGAAGAAAGAAGAAAGGAGGTGGAATTGTGATACTTGAAACTATCACTGGAAGGGGGGTTGATTGGGTGGGACTACTGGGGAACCCCTTAAAACCTTGAATGGGAGAGCTTGGACCCCAAGTCCTGTCTAGCATGCCTGCAACCATTTTCTCTTAATAAAGGATTCCTGTTGGAAGAATTATTCCAAGAGTTCTGTCTTCTTAAGATGCAAAGTGGGGTGGGTCCTTACAACCTAGTGCCTCTTTTGGAGGCAAAAAAAATTAAAAATAAGACCCAGTCTTATTTTTGGGGAAACATGCTATATCAAATATATCCAACAGGATTTTAAATAAACAGCGAAATCAAGTTCTTGGAATTATTAAATTGCCAAGAAAGGAACACAATGCAAAGACTGCTGATTAAGGATGAAAACAAATGCATTTTATCCATCGCTCTTCCGGCGTGATCACCAGAATTCAACATTTGTGCAATTTGTTAATTAAAAGCACCACTCCAGACAATCACTTAATGACCCTAGCTGGAACCAGAATTTCAACTGTTAAGTGATGTGTCATTAGGTAAAACCTCATGTGACCACCCAGCAGTTTTGGTAGTCCTGGCTGAGGTCGTTAGGCCAGGACTGCACCATCATTGGGCAATGACCTCCTATTTCTCCTGCCCTCACC
This sequence comes from Crotalus tigris, assembly GCF_016545835.1. Taxonomy (NCBI): domain Eukaryota; kingdom Metazoa; phylum Chordata; class Lepidosauria; order Squamata; family Viperidae; genus Crotalus; species Crotalus tigris. The sequence continues at coordinate 158,505 of NW_024098538.1, read as the reverse complement.
TCAACTCCCTCCACCCACCTATCTCCACTCCATCCTTGCCCTTCCCCTTCAGGCCAGCCTGCACCACCGCTGACCTTGGCCACCTCCTCCCTCCCACTGTGAAGGGCTAGGCTGGGCACACCTCAGCAGCAGCAGCAGCAGGAGGGAGGAAGAGGGGAAGCACAATGGGCGGGGGGGGGGGCAGCAGAGGGCAGGGGGCCCAAAGGCACCGTAAGGGCTGTAACCTCCAGGCCCGGTCGTAAAGGCCATTCATTCGGCACTGTCGTAACTTCAATCACTGAACTAATGGTCTTTAAGCAAGGACTACTGTACACCTAAGCAGGAAGACACACTTTCAAGCAGTCCAAAATGAAGGACAAGCCAGACGCTTCCTTTCCCAGACCCGCAAAACCTACCTGGCTCTCTCAATGGCTTCTGTTCTGTGTACATTGGAAAGCTGACCAAGGCAAAAGCGGTCCCCACCCGAAGGGTCCACATATCCGTCAACAGTAACAACTGGACAGCTGGAAGGGACTTTGAACGTCTCCCCCACTTGAACATCCATCTCAAAATAGGCAATTGAACACCAGTATTCTGGAGCTGGAGGGGGAGGGGAGGCGAGGGTGAAGAAGAGAGGCTTCGTTAAAAAAGACCAGCACTGCAAGAACTGGAACAGTTAGTGAGGACAAGGAAAAGGCTTTCTAGGCCAGTTTTTTTCCCCACAGCTCCGAACAACCTCCCGCTTGCTTAAAAACATCTCCATCGATCACACAATGGTTTTTAAAAAGCCAAGCTGCTGAACATGGATGGAAGGCACGGGGGGGGGGAGCTTTTTAGGTGGGGTGGAGGAGTGGAAACTGTAGAGAATGGCCTACTCGCCCCCTTCTCCTAAAGTGCAACCCCTTGAACGCCTCTCCCCACAGCCATTTTGGCTTCTTAGCCCCCCCCCCATTGGAACCTTTTTTTTTTTTTAAAAAAAAAGACTGACTGCTGCACCTGTGGGGAAGGGGTGCACCCGAGGCGAGAAACACGTGAGGAACCCACAGACCAAGACTGGCTTGCAGACCAGAGGATCCCCACTCCTTAATACAGGAGTATTATACATGTCAGTGGATAAAATGGGTAAAATGGATTTTAAAGAGGGGACAGGGTACCCGTTTAATTCTGTAATATGGAATAAGCATTTAACTGAATATTCATTAAAACAAATGCACCTACCAGGATGATTTGATATTGGAGGTTGGAATGCAAGTTCATTATGAACTGGCCCTTTAAAAAAAAATAGTGAAAAAAGTCATACTTTTTACCCAATGTCCTTGCAGGTTTTCCCATCTCTAAAAGACTATTTCCTATCCAAATCTAATAAATGTAAATAACAGAACTGGATACAAAATGGAAAATATGTTTTGTTTTAAAAGCCATACCCACACTATTTTTCATAATTTGCACCAAAAAATAAGACTGGGACTCACTATAACCAAAATCTAGAACACTTTGGTTGTCCTGACGACATTAAACAAATCTAGAGCAAGGGTGTCCTTCTGGACTTCAGCTCCCAGCAAGACTGGCTGGGGAATTCTGGGAGTTGAAGTCCACAGGTCTTAAAAGTGGCCATGATTGGGTAGCCCTGTTCTAGAAGGTCTTTTGGAGCAAGCAGGGCAAGGCTGGGGCACCCTCCCCCACCCACCCCGTTTAGTGACTGGTCTACCCACAACCTCACCATCTTTTTTTTTTTGGTGCCTTCCAGGTGCTATTTAGCTCCTGCCCAAGTCCCTGGCTTCAACTGGCTGCCTGTCCCCCATCCTAACCTTCTCGGGATTCCTTTACTACCTCCTGTTACTCACCGATATCCCGCATTTCAGCCCCACAGCTTTCTTTTCCCATTTTCTCCTAGCGATTCTCAAGACCTCTATAATCTCCACGCATCCAATATGCCAACCACCCCTCTTCCCACCTTTTTTTCTTAACAACTCTTAGTAACTGGTAACGTCTTTGGCTTTTCCCAGCTGTCGGCCCAAAACATTTCATCAAAAATGTTTTGGTATACATTTGGACCAAACATCCAGCCTGACATCAGGCCTGACTGAGATGAAACTAACTCCTTTGTGTACAGGACAATTTCATATGCATAGCAAACCAGCAACATAGCAGAAACTAGGATGAGGTCTGTCTGTTTATATCTACAGTGCCTAATGTTAAGTATGTTCTTTAGAAATAAACTCACATTTGATGTGAAGGTTTCTCAATAGTTTAAAGGCAAAATTATTTGCAGACCAGTATATTAATCAAAGAATTAGGCCAGTTTATAAAAGTTCTATAAAAACTCTCTCTATAAGTTCTACATATTCCCAAACAGAAGAATATGGGATTGAAGGGATTGAATTTTGGGAATGATATGAAAGACAGTGGTATTTTCTTCTTTTTTTTTAAAAAAAAAAAAGTTACACATTTATATCCCAAATGACTTTGTCTAAAAAGCTCCAAGTGCCTTTTGCCAAGTTATTCTATTTGTACCCTATTAATATAAAAGGCAGTAGCTGAGTTCATACATTGTTCTATGTCGTGAATTAACTAGGCTTTTTTTTTGTAAGTCACAAATGGGCTAATTCACAGCAAGTCCTAACCCAAACCACATTATGACTCAGTATTACCCAGCCACTAACTTGCCTGAGATAAGTTACAAAACTTCATAGATGACCAAATATTTCTTCGTTATTTCAGTTCAGCATTACATCTTGCTGTCTCTCTGGCAATCATGATTTCATTACACAAATTAAGCAAGCCCTACAATATATAGTGCATGCTTACAGTAATGTCCAGGATGAGGCATAGGTGGATGATGTTGAAGGTGTCCGTTTTGATGGTGGGGGATCGTAGGTGTGTAGGCTGTGGTACGACTGCCAGTCCAAGTTGTTGTACTATCTAAAAAGATACAGAAAATATGTGTTTATTCCCATCTCTTTTCAAGGAAAAAGACTGCAAGCTAAACTAAACTAAACCCTGGAGTGGAATGTAAACAGTTCACTTACTGTGGTGGTAAGTAGCTGGCTGAGCTGTGAAGCCATTCTGCTGTGCCCCTGGCTGAGGCCCTGAAGGAATCTGTAAGAGTCCATCACTGTGACTACCTGCCAACATATTGGTGGGTTGGCCTGGCAAAATGTAAAACAGTTCACAATTGCTTTAAAAAATGAATGGCTATTCTGTTAGAAGCCTGAAGTTTCTGCCATTTACTATGATTACAGTAATAAAACCACAGTAAAACACATTTGGACATATTAATGTAGCTGCTGAATTCTAAGTAATAAATGTGAACGAGATAATATGATGCAAGGACGAAGAAGCTGAATACCACTCTACCAAAAAGGCAGGACAGAAGCCACCAGCACAATCCTCCTTTATTACTTAGGGTGCTTATTTGGCACCCAAAATAAGATCTTGTTTGCTCCATTTTTGTTTATCTACTTAGGCCTGGGATTAAAGACATTAAAAAAACAGTGCTTGGCACTGGGTTCTTATTAAACTTGTAGAAGCATGGAGTTATTTTCTTGATCTAAGGAGTCTTTCAGAATTATGCAAAGTAGGAGACACTGTAAAAACGTTTAAAAAAGATGAAAAAAGCACTATTTATCTAACTACTATCCATCTCCCTAAACACTGGTCTGTTTTAATTTGCTTTGTTAACATAATGTTCAGATTTCCAGTTCTCTTTCTGATGCTGACATTGAGAGCTAAACGTTCTTTTTAATCTAGAAGCTAAAATCTGGAGGTTAGAATCTGCACCCAATACAAGATACAGTATACATGTGTATGAATCCCCATCCTCTCCACCCCCATGTTATGTTTTATATAATGAAGAACTAAAAGCTGCCAACACACAGACTCCATGGCTTCTCAGTTCATTTAGTAACCCACTTCTATGAGGGGCCCTTGGTGCTCTCTTGAGCTGGCTTCTCCTCTTGCAGACGTTTCATTACGCAAACTAGGTAACATCATCAGTGCTTCTAGGGAGGGAGTGCTGTTTCCTGTCACTGCTTACATTCTAGCGGCTTGCCCTGTCAGTGTTGGTGGTGGGTAGTCTCAGAGATTCTTCAATTGCACTGTTTGCTGTTGGCCTCTTTGCAAGTTTCTTGACTGGGGGATATTGTTTACCCCTGAGCTACAAACATTCTCCTTTATTAATCTGTTTATATTAATGGTCTGATTAATCAAGTGCATTTTCACACAGTGGCCATTCTCTTACTTGTGGAAGGGACAGGAATGTTGGGAAAGCTGGGAGTGCTGGCAGAAGTAGACTCGGAAGGTGCTAACATAGCCGGGGTACTGTAGGGCTCAGCGGAGGCTCTGTTGCTGGGGGGGTGCTGAATGGTCTGGACCGAGTGGCCCTCGGCGGAGGACAGCGACGGCTGCCCTTCAAATTCATGGACATACTCATCTTTTACTAACATGCTAGCCGGCGCTGTAATAAAAGACAAGTTTAAGAGATTAAGGAGAAAAATACACAAACAACTGCTGTAAACCCACTGAAGGAAGAAAAGCTATTTTCATTTGAAGCCACAGATAGAGAAGTATTATTTTAAATTACAAAGAAGCGTATCTAGTATAAATGAATTTGAGAAAGTTTTTTTAATTAAAAAAGCAGGTTGATACTAGAAGTACGTGAAATAATCATATGTTTGAGATATTTAGAATAAAGTGGAAGAATGTTCTCAGGGTACACAAATAAACTTGAGATACAAACATCCCAAATGATAAATATCTTTTTGAAAGAATAAAAAATCATTATTTCTTATTTATGAGTATTAAAATCCACTGTAATGAACCAAAATAAGCCTTCTCTCATCCATGCTCTTGGGATTATGTCAAGGATTTCTAGCAATATTTGGACATTGAAATTATTCTGGACCCTATAGATTATACTTGCAACTAGTTACTTATAACCTTTATCTTGCCCAAATACTCAGTGTATTACGTCAGTACAGGAAAACCAAAATAATAATAATCATCATCATCATCATCATCATCATCATCAGGACAAGGTCAAAAAGATAATCACAAAAAACTAAGAACATCCATCCCCATCCAAGAGGGGTGAACTTCTGTAACAACTGCAGACAATAAGCCAATCACTGGCAAGACGACAGAAGCAACCTGTGAAGGGCACAGAATTGTTGCCCTATTGTTGCTGCAGATACACGTTGTGGGCTTTCTCCCCTTCTTCCCCCATCCCCCCCCCCAGGAGACTCTGAGGGCGCATGGGAGAAGCTGAAAGCTCTTACACATCAGCAAAAATCGATTCCATTAGCAGACAATATCCAACTCTTATGCACATAAACTCAGAGCCAGCACCCTCCCCACACAAACCTATTAGGAAAAAAAGGAAAGTCATTTAGCATACAGGGGACTTTTTCAATGTAGTCAATGGGAATGGATTTAATTCTAGCCTGATGACAAAATAAAGCCCAGTTGGGATTTAATCCCAGTTTGGAAATATAATAAATCCAAAATCAATTATACATGTACAAGAAACTGCACATAGAAAGTAGCTAAGATGAATTAATTAGCCAAGTAAATCACAGTAGGATGGATCAGACTTATTCAATGGATTTATTCCAGGTTTAAGTATATCTTAACACAATGCATTAGTGGACACCCAGAAATTAGAAATTTATGAGTTCAGATACATGCAATATCTCATTTAGATTGATAAACTATTTTTTTTAGTTCTTGAAAAGAGACTTTTTATTGACTTAAGTCCATCGGGTGGCAATGTTAATTGCATAAAATGAGTAACCAGTTAAAGATCTCAAAGAGTAATTGGCAATACTCTTATTTTTCTTTATTCCTTTAAGAACACAAACAAGAATAACAATCACAACGTCTTATTTTCTCTTCCTCTGCCGTTCATATGATGGAACACTTCCTTGGGACTCATGTAATTACATAATACAATTTGCTATTCTTTCTACTGCAGAAAAATATAGTTTCTCCAATGTTTACGTAGCTTTAAATTTAAGATTCCATGTTGTTTGTAATGCATAAAATGTTATGTATAGCTTACCAGAACTTTGCAGAGTTAATCCTGAAAGATCTTTAAAGAGGAGAAAAAACACAATGATTAGACTAGTTTTAAAAACCAGTGAATAAACATTTTTACCATCCAAATGTTTAAACAAAAAATGAACAGAAATATGTAAACATGTGTGAGAGGATAGGCTCCTGCAAAATGGCCAGCCCCTGGGCTGTTGGGTGCCCTGTCCCTTTAAGGCCCCTCCCTAGCCAGCCCGGCCACTGTAACAGCTGAGCAGAGAGGCAGCTGGGGATGGTAAGGTTGGAGTTGGAGTGTTGTAGGGAGACTTTGTGGTGGTTTGTGTTTGCTTGTGGAAACTAAAACAGCTTGAAGCAGCTTAAGGCAAATAGAACAGTTTCTCTTCTCCAGAAGTAGGGCTTGCTAAGAGAAGGAGAAGAGCAGGGGTGTCAAACTGCCGGATGAAACCTTGCCCACCCCGGCAATGGAAAAAAAGTCACAATACGTCAGTCGTATGATGTTGCGAGTTTGACACCCCTGAAGTAGAGGAACAGGAGTTGTGGCAGAATTGGGGGTGGGGGGTGGGCATGGTAAATAGCATGGGGGGTGTTTCCTAGAGGCCAGGTGTAGGGTTCTGTTCACTCTCCAGGGTTTTGCAGCCCACTAACTTAGGGTATAGGTAAAAGAACCTGTGACAATAATTTATTTATACAGGCCTTCTGTATAAAGCCTGAAGACCTGGTTGTTCCCTGAGGTGTTTCGGTCAGGAGATTAGGTGAGCTTTTGCTGCTATTGAGGATGTATTTTTTGTAACAGAGGTTACTGCATTATCTTTGTGGGTGTTCCATGCTGTACTTCTTGTTTTGATCCCTATATACCACTTAGTCACTATTTTGAGATAGGTGACCATTTAAATAAATGAATTATTATGTTCTTAAATTCTCTACTTGGCAAATTTTTATATTAAACTGGAAGCTGTCTTTCTATGCTACCATTTCTGGAATATAATTCCATGATAATATTTCAGAAATCCAATATTTATTTATTGTTCCATCACAATAATACTTTTTTTAAACAACAGCTCTCAAAGGTGGACAAGGGGTCAATTGACTCTTCCTTTCCATCAATGCAAACATTTATTGTCAGACTTTTTTCTAATCCACCTTTAAGGAATGTTTAAAGATCCATCCACCACATTCAAAATAAAGTCCATGAGACAAAACAGTTTTCAAGAGTCTTCCACAAAGCACCATGAAATCTGTGAGCAAAATCTGAGTCAACTGTCATACTACCTTGAACTGAGTCGACTCCTGAAAGAATATGGGCAGATATGTGGCTTTCTTAGTATTAACACTGAACTATTTTGCCACTGCTTTTTTTTTTCAGAATGTGTTCTGATTTCTCAGTCTAGCCTACAAGGATTTCTTCCATCCAACTACTCTTCAGATCCGACTATGTTTTTTAGCTTTTCCCACATCATCAAGGCTACTTAGCCTAAAGGCTGCAAAACACACCTCAATTGTCCCAAAACCTGCCTTGACCACTAACAGCAGTAGGATGCAACATTAAAACCCACAACTATGAAACAAAAGGTCTCTTGAATACTGCAAGGCAAAGATAAGGGTCAGCAAAGAATTCAAGAATACAGGAAGATCCAAGGCCATAAGGAAATCAAGTGTGTCTGTCTCTATGGAGGTCTGGGAGAAGAAATAACTTGGAAAAATTTGTCTAATTCCCCACTACAATGGCAGGAAAGAATCTAGAATATTTTACTGACAGAGATGCTGTTCTCTCTGGCATATCTCCCGGGTGTTTTAAGTTTCTTTCTTTGAAAGAAAAAAAAAGCTGCTGGTATGACTAACATCGCACCTACGCACTGCAACCTTATTTCTGGTTGCCAGTGTTCCTGGTACATCTTTCCTATAACCAAAGAGAATAGGAAAAAATAGCAACAGCACTTAGACTTATATACTGCTTCACAGTGCTTTACAGCCCTCTCTAAGCGGTTTTACAGAGTCAGCATATTGCCACCAATAATCTGGGTCCTCTTAATAATGAAAAGTCCGTTGACCAACAGCAGGAATATTTTCTAGCAGTCTGAAATGCAAGGTAACCACAAATAAAAAAAACTTACTCAGAAAGTAGGGGGGTCAGGAATCCATTGTTAAAGCTAACCCAATTTCTAATGTAACTTCAACAATTAACATGGATTTATGAACAAACTTACCAATGCCAGGTGACACAACACGTTCATAATGATATGGATTCACACAGACACTGTCACATTTCAAGTCAAACGCATACTGGCAATATTTGACATGTTTGAGTTCATTTTTGTGAAGATCAGGCCACCTCCATAGCCGTGCATAAATTACGTGTGGAAAGCCCTTTCGACCAGCCACCTAAAAAGATTGAAAATCATGGAAAAATTCAATGGAAAATTAGAGTGAAAATGATGCAAGAAATCCAGGATATGAAGGAAATGCCATTATGTTTTATACTCTATTGCTACAAAAAAACTGTCATCATTCATCTATAAGCACAATTCACACAGGGTCATAGGCAAGCATGACAATTGTCCATTCCTCTACATCTCTTTGTCACTACATAAAATAAAGAACATAACAGCACCAGATATGCTTCCACCAACCTGAAGCCTTCCATCCAGCGTTCTCTGAATTGTAACACATTTGCTAGGATGAGCTCCATTTGTGGTTATGGCTGTAATCAAGGAATCCAGTTCATCTTTTTTCTCCTTGAGTTTTTTAACTAAGCTTTCAATGGCCCTCTTTGCAAATGTTTCACTCTCTCCTCCTTGTCGATGGCACATCAAGCTGTGAACAATGCTCAGGCAAGCATCGTTACTGGTCGGCGTGTTGGTAATAGACATACTGTCCATTGGTAGAGTTCTCGCTTCAAGACCAAAGATCCCTGCCCACCAGTGGGCCAGAAACTACATCCAGGACAAGCCTAAAAGAAAAAAGAAAAAAAGAAAAAAAAGACCAAACATTACAAGGGCAGCAACTAAATGTTTTCTGTTTGGATCCTAGGCCAGTGGTGGTGAACCCAGGGCATGGGTGCCAGAGGCGACACTCAGAGCCCTCTCTGTGGGCACGTGTGCCATCGCCCCAGTCTTAGGCCTTCAGCTGGGTTTTATAAATTCTTTTTGCTTTAGGCCTCCACCGCCATGTGCAAAAAAAAAATTAAAAAAATTCAATCAGTCAATTTCAACTTCTCGCGGGAAAAAAAAATCTTGCAAAGTTGGAATTGATTGATTGAACTTTTTAGTCCCACCCAGTCTGCCGTTACCACTGAAGCCACGCCCACCCAGCACCCGACAAATCATAAGTGGGTTTTGGGTTGCAGTTTGGGCACTCAGTCTCTAAAAGGTTTGCCATCACTGTCCTAGGTCATATTTTTCTGTGTTACCACTATCATATTTAAATTTATTAAAATGAATGGGATGGAAAAATAGTCCAACTCAAACATAATTCTTTCCCACAAACATCAAGGCTGGAAGGTTTTTTTTAACAAATGTGTCATCTTCCCCTTTCTAATTTTCTCAAAGAGCATAGATTGGAATTGAACCCTGCTATCCTTGCAAATCCAATAAATTGTATCTCTGAGCACAGACTTGAAAGCAAATGATTGTCTATAGGTGAAAAGGTAAACTCCCATTTGCTTCCATAAAAAATGTGAGCCCTTCCCTTCCCAAGTTCAACCAGCCAGATCAAGACTGACAAGATGTTTTTTGGCCATGGAGTCCACCTCTTCACCTAGAACCGACTTCTCCAAACTGTCAGGCGTGCCTCCCTTGGGGGGGGGGAAGGAGGGGTGTACAAACGAGGTCCAGGAAAGGAGGATCTTTTAGGTGCACTGTAAATCCACCTTTCCCAAAGTTTCATTGCATTGTTTCTATTGTTCAGTTTGGTCCTTTGACTTACAACAGTTTGTTTAGTGATCATTTGAAGTTACAAAGGCACTTTAAAAAGTGACTTATGACCGTTGCAGCACCCCCATAGTCATGTGATTTACATTTGGATGCTTCACAAGTGACTTGCATTTATGACGGTTGCAGTGGCCCAGAGTCACATGATTCCCTTTTGACAAGCGAAGTCAATGGAGAAACCGGATTCACTTAACAACCATGTTGCTAACTTAACAACCGCAGTGATTCACTTAACAACTGTGGCAAAAAAGCCGTAAAACTAACTTAACAAATTTCTCACTTAACAACATACATTTTGGGCTCAATTGTGGTCGTACGATTAAAGGGAGGTGTGATGGCAAAACATTTAGGAAACCCTGATTTAGAAACAAATGCAATGCCTAGGAACGTATGGGAGGGCAAGACAGACAAGTCCAGATTTGCCCAGGTAAAAGAACAGGGATTATTTATCAGTTTAAAATTCAAAGTACAAAATGGAGATGGGTCTAGACTTGCCCAACAAGTTCGCCTCAGTTCTACCCTACCCTTATTGTTGTTAAAAAAAAAAAAAACTTTTCTTAAAAGGAAGTAGACCTGAGACATCAAAGGGGGAGGCAGATCACCTGGAAAAAGAGCATCTGGAAAAGGGACAGAGATTGCTAGAAAAATGTAAGCAAAATGGAGATTGTGAACAGCTGGGGGGGGGGGAAGGGTTAGTTTACAGGACTAAGCAAAAAGTAGGAGGAACTGAGATAGGAGTGAAGGTGAACCTCCCTGGGGCCAGAGGCGAAGGAGGGTCTAACTTGGGAGTCAAGAAAACAGTCAATGAGCAGAAAATTATGACTGTTTGATGTGTGGAGAAGGCACAGGCTCCAGATGGACAGGGCACGTGGGAATGACAGGTCTAAGGCAAGAGAAGATGCTATATTGTATAAGCCAGGAATCTCTAGGGAATCAATAGGAGCTAACAGGAAGAACTCTTAAAAGTTTTGAACAAAAGTTTTAATTTATGGAAGCAGTAATTAGTCAGGACCACCTGGCTTGAGGAGCAAAATTTCTCAGACATAATGTAAAATGTTTTCAGATTATTCTATTTTCAAGTGTGCTGTTTTGCTCTATGGATCCTTGTATTTGGAAATTGTTCCCTGCTTCAAAGAATCTGCCTCTGGCTTTTATTTTGGAAACATATTGGGATTTTGGCCAACTCAATTCTTGCTTATTTGATACAATCTTAATCTACATGATTCCAGACCCACTTACAAGATCTGGGTCCGGTCTCCCCACAATTCTACAAGAAACTGTTGAGATGCTGTTTGTTTTATTTTTATTTTTTTAAATCAGTGCTAAAAGCTTTATTGTATCCCACTGCAATTGTTGGAGCACTTGGCTGGCAAGCTAAAAGAAAGATTTACAGATTTTCTTCTCATCTGCAGTTACTTTCCTTCTTAAATCAAAACAGAGCTGGCTTCTCTGTTCATCTCAAAAGAAGACAAGGCTCCTGTTCTCTGCTCTGATTGATACCTCAGAGCAACTAGAGCCAGAAAGTGAGGCGTCAGTTTGCTTTCCACGTGCGTTAGTGTGTTACTATCATCGTTACATGCAGTTTATACAACTAAGTTGCACAGGCTGTGGGACCCCTATCACTCTTCCAAATCAGTATTAAGGGGAAGACTGGTCAAACTTTTCCATTCTCCAGAAAGATGGTGACAGCAAACAGTACTCAATGAGTAGTCCTCAACAGCACTACATCCACATGGAGAGAAGTAAGCAGCGAGGTACCACAAGGTTCTGTCTTAGGCCCAGTACTCTTCAATATCTTCATCAACGACTTAGATGAGAGAATTGAAGAGGAAATCATCAAATTTGCAGATGACACCAAACTGGCAGGAATAGCCAACACCCCAGAAGATAAACTCAGGATCCAAAAAGATCTTGACAAACTTGAACAATGGGCCCTATCCAACAAAATGAGTTTCAATGTGGAGAAAAGCAAAGTCTTACACTTAGGCAGGAAAAACCAAAGGAACAAGTACAGATTGGGTGAGATCTGGCTCAAAAACAGCAAGTGTGAGAGGGACCTTGGAGTCCTAGTGGACGATCACTTGACTATGAGCCAGCAGTGTGCAACAGCAGCCAAAAAAGCTAATACAAGTCTGGGTTGTATAAACAGAGGCATAGAATCAAGATCACGTGATGTATTAGTTGTTGTTGTTAATTGCAAAGTCGTGTCCGACTCATCGCGACCCCATGGACAATGTTCCTCCAGGTCTTCCTGTTCTCTACCATCTTCTGGAGTCCATTTAAGTTCACACCTACTGCTTCAGTGACTCCATCCAGCCATCTCATTCTCTGTCGTCCCCTTCTTCTATTGCCCTCAATCTTTCCCAGCATTAGGCCCTTCCCCAGTGAGTCCTTCCTTCTCATTAGGTGGCCAAAGTATTTGAGTTTCAACTTCAGGATCTGGCCTTCTAAAGAGCAGTCGGGGTTGATATCTTCTAGGACTGACCGGTTTGAACGCCTTGCAGTCCAAGGGACTCGCAGGAGTCTTCTCCAGCACCATAGTTCAAAGGCCTCAATTCTTTGGCACTCAGCCTTTCTTACGGTCCAACTTTCACAGCCATACATTGCAACTGGGAAAACCATGGCCTGGACTATACACACTTTTGTTGGCAGGGTGATGTCTCTGCTTTTTAGTATGCTGTCAAGATTTGCCATAGCTTTCCTCCCCAGGAGCAAGCGTCTTTTAATTTCTTGGCTGCAGTCCCCATCTGAGGTGATCTTGGAGCCCAGAAAAATAAAATCTGTCACTACCTCCCATTTCTTCCCCATCTATTTGCCAGGAATTGAGTGGGCCGGATGCCATGAGTTTGGTTTTCTTAATGTTGAGTTTCAAGCCAACGTTTGCACTCTCCTTCTTCACCCGCATCAAGAGGCTCCTTAGTTCCTCTTCACTTTCTGCCCTTAGAGTGGTATCATCTGCATATCTTAGGTTGTTGATATTTCTCCCGGCAATCTTAATTCCAACTTTTGTTTCATCTAGCCCTGCCTTTCTCATGATGTGCTCTGCATATAAGTTAAATAGGCAGGGCGACAGTATACAGTATATTAGTACCGCTTTATAAAACCCTAGTAAGACCACACCCGGAATACTGCAGCCAATTTTGGTTACCGTATCACAAAAAAGATTTTGAGACCTTGGAAAAAGTTCAGAAAAGAGCAACTAAGAGGATCAAAGGCCTGGAAACTAAAACATACGAAGAACAGCTGCAAGACTTGGGTTTGGCTAGTGTAAAGAAAAGAAGAAAAAGGGGAGACATGATAGCAGTTCCTAACAGTGAGGATAGTTAACCAGTGGAACAGCTTGCCCCCAGAAATCATGGGCGCTCCATCACTGGAGATTTTTAAAAAGAGGCTAGACAGTCACTAGTCTGAGATGGTATAGATTCTCCTGCTTGAGCACGGGGCTGGACTAGAAGACCTCCACGGTCCTGTCCTGTCCTATTCCACTCCACTCCACTCCAATTAATATATCTGCCCATCTCAAAAATCATGACTCCGGCATGCTACAACAAGTAAACACAGCATAAAAACACAGAAACAGTAAGGACAAGAACACACAACCCACAAGCCAGGTAAACACAATTAGCCACAAAAGCTCAACAGAAGCTGCATTATGGCTCAGGAGGGCAGAAAGCCGAGCCAACGGGGGCAGTTAGAGGAGAGAAGGGCCCCTCATCAGCCAGCAAAAAGTTGTACCTCTCTTTAGGTTAGACGCTTTACATTAATGTGCCCCCCACGTCTCCCACAGAAGAGCCTCCCCAGAGGCTATCAGAAGATACCGATGCTACCATCAGTAGCCTCATCCTCATCTTTTATATATTGCCTTCCAAAAATACAACCATCCAGACTTCCACAACAAAATAAAGCACTCCAGAGACAGAATAAAAATGGAACTGAAGGTTCTAAACAATTTAGCTCGGATCCAACAAAAGTTTTGTAACAGAAATTCAGCAACATACCACAGGTAGTCCTCAACTTGCAACAGTTCGTTTAGTGACCGTTTGAATTGCAACAGCTCTGAAAAAAGTGGCTTATGACCATTTTCCACATTTATGATGACCATTGCAGCATCCCCATGGGCACATGAACAGAACTCAGACGCCTGGCAGCCGAATCCTATTCATAACGGTCGCCGTGTCCCAAGAGCGTGTGGCCATCTTCTGCGACCTTCTGACAAGCGAAGTCAATGGGGAAGCCAGATTCACTTAACAACTGTGTTACCAGTTTAACAACTGCAGTGATTCACTTAACAAATATGGGAAGAAAAGTCGTAAAATGGGACAAAACCCACTTAACAAATTTCTCCCTTAGTGACATAAATTCTGGGCTCAATTGTGGTCGTAAGTGGAGGACTACCTGACTAACTCTGGACAAGTCAAAATGCTGAAAAGATTAAGATAGAATATATTTACCAATCAACCAAGTGAAGAACATTCTATCACACATGAACATACTTTAGTCCTCAGAGCACTGCCATGCTAGCATAACAAATACAACTGTGAAATTGGATGCAGTCTTTATCTACCCTTCACCTGAATAATTAAGAGCACGGCTGCTCTAGGAAAAAATATCTATCACTATGAAATGTCTACTGTCTTTCCACAACCATCAAAGCAGGACTCTGGTGCTGCTGCTGAAAATCTTCAGCAAGAGAGAGTACACATTTTTTTAGGTGCCAAAGCTCTGGGATGGGGTGCAAATGGACTGTTCCCTGTTCTGAATTTATACTGACATACATAAAACAAGTTCAAGTGCATTCAATTTACTTTAAAGAGACTTCTTGAAATTTAAACCTTGAAAAAACAAATCTGAGAAAAGGAGCAGATCATGTATTTTCCACCAATGGTGAGTAGAAAGCAATTGAATGATAGATGCAACAACAGGGAGGCGAGCAGGGAAAGACAGAAATCAAACTGGGATAAAACTGGAAACACGGGGTTAAATTATTAAATCTGACTTCAATTCCAAATAAATAAATAAGGCAAAAATCTTTTTCCAAGCATGCACTCAAAGTAGCACCTGTCTGCAACGCTTGAAAATAGGCACACCTTTTTTTGGCATCATGCAGCTGTTGTGCAATCCTTAAAAAAGAAGTTATAGATAGGCACTATATTTGCAATCCCATGTACTCTAAAGTACATTTCTGCCTTCCAATCTAAAGCACTGCATAATTTTATTTTTTGCAAAACATATATAAACATGCTTATGTAAAACTACGTAGCAGTAACAGTAGAAAAAAGGAGGAAAACCAACAACCTCCAACACACTGAACCTTTTTTCAAACCTGATTCACAGAGGCTTTATTTTTTATTTTTGTTGTTTTTTATGCCAGACTCTAGATTAGACATGTCAAACTCGTGACGTCACGTGACATATCTGAGCTTTTTCGCCATGCTGGCAATGGGGTGGGCACGGCTCCAGTATAATGAAACCGGCCTGTGGGCTGGCAGTTTGACACCCCTGCTCTAGATGATAAGAGATACAAGAGGAAGGAACCCATTTCATCCAAGGGAAACTTGCACCATGAGATGCTTAATGTTCTTTCATCTCAAAAGCATAAAAGAGAAAAGACTTATTTTGTCCAATATCTCATTTTTCACTGCATTCTAAAGACAGTAAGCTTCCAAGAACCCAAGTTAGTTAGGTCTCTGGGCTTAAATGCTTAACTTTACTGGCTTAGATGTCAGCAAGCTTTTTTCCATAGTCTAACTATCCATGGCTCCATTTCATTTTCCTTTGTCTCAAAGTTATTTTGTGATAGCAAATGTTATACTAATTCTTTTTTTTTAC
Organism: Crotalus tigris; assembly: GCF_016545835.1. NCBI lineage: Eukaryota > Metazoa > Chordata > Lepidosauria > Squamata > Viperidae > Crotalus > Crotalus tigris. Next base: position 142,723 of record NW_024098538.1, on the reverse strand, counting down.
ATAACTTGAATTTGCCTTGTTCAATTTTCTTGGATGACCCAGGATTCAAGTATTACAAAAGGGGGAAAAACCTCTTTTCATTGATTTTCTTCATACTGCACTTGTGTACTTTCTTCATTATTTTCATTTTCCTTTCTTGCAATTTTAAAATTCTAATATGCCCCAGATATTTCCCCAGTTCCAGGTGACAGTCAATGGCACCTGCTGAGAGAAAATCTGCATATGTCTAACACTACACTAGACTAGACTAGAGCTGGAACGGATCTTGGAGGTCTTCTAGTCCAGCCCCCCCCCCCATGCAGGAGAGCCTGCCCTATACCATCTCAGACAAGTGACTGAGTGGAAGCTTAAAAAACATCATTTCAGTCAAGTCTATTAAGCAACAAAGACTTTCTCCCAGTAAAAGTTTATGCTCAATGGAAAGATAGTGTGGAAATGGCTGGAGGAAGTCACCCAACCTCCAAAGAAGCTAAAGTCTGTAATGAATCCAGTCTTAGTGGTCAACCCTCACGAGCCCCAAAAATAATCTTAATAACCTTTACATGGAGCTGTCTTCTCAACCTTTCAATAATAGCATTTCATGTTGCTTTCAACACTGCAAACCTGACTTTTACATTCTGGAAAAGATACAGTAATCGGCACTCCTTCTAGGTAAGAGTTAAATTAACACTTAACTTTCAAGATCACTGGGAAGTTCCAAGATCATTTCTAAGAAAGCATTAGCAGTGTACATGTGTTGGTTGAATCACAAAGCCACTTTTATCATATCCCTTTTGCAGATGTGGCTTCAGTCTGTCTCCATAAAATCCCAACCCATGCTTATCAACCCAGCCACCTTTTTAACAGAAGCAACAGAATTCAAAGAATGATAGATTTCCCCATAAAGAATGCTAGGCTGCTGCAATGTAATGCCCCTTTTCATTCCTCAGAATATTTCTGCCCTAAAGGGATATTTGGACAATTAGAGACAGCATTTGGAAGCTGCTCTGTGTGCTTTAAATATCATTACAGCCTTTGCATAGCTTGCCTCAGTTAACAATCGTTTACCCTTGTTTAGCTCCATAAAAAGCAATGCAGATAGGGACGTGGTGTTAAAAGTTCACGGGGGAATTGTTAAATGTGTGAATTAAAAACTCTCTCTTTCCTTAGGTTCTTCCATTTCTACTTTATTGCCAGAGGGATTCCTAAAGTGGGAATGGCTGATCTGCAAAGCCATATCCTTCTTTAATATTCTAGCTCATTCCTTTCTTTACACACTGGGCAATTCATTCAATTGTGGAAAGAGAATCCAGAACCTTGCACTTTTTCTTCATAGAGAAGAATCTTTGCCAATTACCACGATCGGTTCAGGGCTAAAAAGAATGCTGGGTTTTTTTTGCCTTGAAGCATTTTTTTTATATGTCTTTAAGTGTTCATGTATCATGGAAGACAGTTGCATGATTGTTTTAGTTTCCCATCATTAATCTGCAAGTCTAGAGAAGATCTACTTTCATTACAGCTACCTGCTCCAGGTCATCAGGATTCGAACAGCATATAAATTCTGAAAAATTAGTAAATAACTGTACATGACAGTCCATGCCTGAAGGGAAAGTTTAATATAGGAGGAAAAACGAGCAGAAGCTAAAAACACTATTCTTAATACAGACGCATAAAAGGAACTTCAGCTCCTGATTCATGAGCCCTGCATCTCACAGTAATACTCTACTAATAAAGAATAACTGGAGGTTTCAAATGGCCCTTGGACACCAGTCTGAATTGCCAAGTGCAATTCAAGGGGCCAGTTGTCTCTGGGTCAGGGCGGCACAATGGCTCAGCAGTTAAGATGCTGGGCTTGTCAGCTGGAAAACCGACAGCCCGAGTTTGGGACCCAAGTGCCACGCGAGGGGCTGAGCTCCCGTTCCTTGTCCCAACTCCTGCCAACTTAGCCGTTCAAAAGCACACAAATGCAAGCAGATAAACAGGCACCACTTCGGTCCCCATAGGATGACACAGATCCCTCAGCTGAGAATCAGAGATGAGCTTCACCTCCCTGAGTTGGTCATGACTGGACAGGGGAAACCTAAACCTTTTCAGATCTAGGCCAGCTATCTTTGGGGCCAGCTTCTTCTGTACTCCTCCAGGTTCTTTCTGTCTCTATGGGAATGCCATTGCTGGGTCCTTCAAAGCAGCTATTTTCAAATACCACTCCCACATTGTGGAATTCCCTCACCACAGAAGTCTCATATTCCCCCCCCCCTTCTAGTTTCAGGAATACAGTTAAGATCCATTATTCCATCAGATGAAGCCAAACCCGAGATTTCCAATCCTGAAAAAATTAACAACATATGCTGAAAAATTAGACTGAAGACTAAATAAATATTAAGACTCAAAACAAAATCTTTAAAAATGATTTCATGGATCCAAGAGCTGGCACCAATGCATTTTTCTTGCCAATAGCACCGTACCACAACTACTAAGCAGAACATGTGACATGCATTCTATAATCACTCTCACTAACATTTGAAATCTGGTAGAGAATCATTTTGGAAGTATGCATGTAAAACAGTGTTTCTCAACCTTGGCAACTTGAAGAGGTATGGACTTCAACTCCCAGAATTCCCCAGCCAGCTGAAGTCCATACCTCTTCAAGTTGCCAAGGTTAAGAAACACTGATTTAAAAGGATAAAAAACTGCATGTAAACAAAGACTGATGTTTCAAAAAGGGTTTCAGAAGAATAGCACAAATATTGTCAAATATTACAGAACAAAGCATAAACTAGGACCTGAGAGTTAGTACCATTAAATTCAATGGGACTTACTTCTGAGTAAGGCTATTCACAAGACACATCAACCATACAGCAGTCAAGCACATTTAAATCAAACGTCTTATGCAATCTCAGCCCATAGAGTTAAGTGTGTTGTGCAAACTCAGAAAACTGGGTTCACCATGACCATGTACACATCCTTATATGCTGACTAATCACAATGCCACAGAATTATAATATGTAACATAGACATGACTGTTAGAAGCAAATGACAAATTATAAATGTTGCATTGCATTGCATTGCAATGGGATCTCACTTTCTTGTCATTTAACAGTAGGAAAAGTTCTTTTAAATAGAATGGGAACAGGATGGCTAGTCTGAAGAAGAGTAGGAGTGTATTTATAATGCACCCGGACTGTTTACAGAAGAAACCATCTCAAAGATCTCCCTCAATTGAAGGCCTATGACATTAAAGGAGTCACATCTAAATCTGAGGTGGTCATGGAGTTTAACTGTACTGAAATAGGATGGGGGGAGGGGGTTATTAACAGGCAGAATGCTGTAATTTGATAAAATCCTTACTAAATAAAGAACTTACCTAAACTTGCCCATGTGGACTGTTGGATATTCCTATCAAGCTCTACCACTCATAAACAAATTTTGCCAATGCTCTTCTGAAATAGAGAGGAATTAAACTTTTTCTAATTGTTGTTGGGCTTCATCTAGAAAAGCAATTTCCTCTAATGACAATGGACATTTCCCCCTTTGTTTTTCCTGCTTTCCAGCACTGCAGGAACCGATCCAGAGAGTTCTCTAACCCTCTAGAGCAGGGGTTTCCAACAGGGGGCTCACAGGTGCAAGACGATATTCCAGCGGGTGCAAAAACTTGGGTTTAGAAGTTTCAAAATTATAGTGTGCAAGACTATATCAGAGGCGTTCTAGGGGTGTGGGTATAGAAAATGTTGGGCACCACTGCTCTAGAGCAACACAAGGGGGGGGGGGGAAAGCCACATATACGGTATTCTATCATCAGCAAGCCAGCATTGAAGGTGTGTAAAACATTAAAATGATTTTAGGTCAAAACATCCAATTTCAAGACTGATTCTTTTCCCTTAGGTTTTTCTTGCCAGAGGCACAAGGAAGTTTCTGATTCCAAGGACTGGAATCATCTATTCTATACTTTCTAAGCATTTTTTAAAGTTTTAACAATTTTGAACTTGAAATAAAATATTTAAAGTTTAAAACATTTCAAACTTGAAATATTTTGAATGTGGTATCAGAATGGGGGCAGTAATAAATGCAAATAAATACCTAAATAATGCTAACCATTTGCAGTTGCTCTTAATCTTACCTAGTATGTGTAAACATGGCAGATAAATATTCTAAATGTCTTTAAATTTTCTTTATGAAAATGGAAGAAAAGGTTTTTAGCACTATGCTAAAACATGCAACAAATGTTTAAGAAATAAGGAAAAGAAACCATATAAATTACTTCAACTGTCATTTATACCAAAGAATTTTAATGTCAAGGTGATCATTTACGTATCTCTCAACCATCAAGGAAGACCAGACATCCACAGATACTAGACGATTTCTCAACTAGCTATTAACTAATATCTGTCCGCTAATATCTTGATTTGATATCCATTTCCAGTATCAGTTTTCATTTCTACATTATTTGTCTACAGCGCTTTAAGTTTGACTAATATTGAAAACAAGTAGTATAGAAAGGCACGTGCAACAGAAACAAATCTACGATCAAGTTCCTTACTCCATAACAACTCCAGTAACAAAGTAAAAAACGTTAGTAACAAAGATAAAATCCTCAGGAAATACGATCCTCGAAAGCAGGTTTTTTTTCCCCCAGAACATGAAAACAGACACTTTACCCCTTCTATATTGTAAATATTTATTATGCAAACATTCATCACAATAAACATTTAAAGATTACACTCAAGCAACTTTCAATTCAGCACCTAGGAAAATCAGATACAAAGTTTGCACTCGATTCGGTATCACTTTTTGGCGTGTCCCTCTTCGCGCGCTCCCCTCCACCCGAAAGTCCTGCGAGAATTATTTTTTAAAAAAACCCGGCGCACGTGGGCTGGGAAGCGACTCGGCCCGAGCCAAGACGAGCCACACCGCCCAGGATCCCCCAAAGTCGCCAGGAAAAGCGTCGGGGGCAGAAACCAAGTAACCCGACGAGAGTAACATAAAACATAAAAAAGCGAAACTCCTAACCCCAACATCTTCCCCGGACTCGACAAAGCCGTCCTGCAACCCTTCCTTCTCTCTCTCTCCGCAATGCTTTTCTTTTTCTTTTTGCCTTTGGGGCAACCGCCCCCTCCCCCCCCCCCTCCGGGGCTTTGATTGCAAGCGCCGAACGAAGCGCAGCGGCAAACGAAATCCGGGCAAGGCTCCATTTTAGAAGCGGGCGAGGCGGGCGCAAACGTTGGGCCAAACTGCGAGGCGGCGCCGGTCTCCTCGCCCTCCCGACGACGCGGCCTCCCCTGGCCGGGACTCCGCGGCCACTCACCACCGAGGAAGCGGGCCCTGCCGGGTCTCTCTCCCCTTCCCCCCCTGTGGGGGGAGGGCTCGGGAGGGGGAGGCCGGGCTCTTTGTTCTTCTCGCTGGCAACGGACCCAGCGCGGCCGCCGCAGCCTCCCCAGCGGTCGCGCAGCGCTTCCCTCCCCTCCCCTCCCCGCGGGCTGGGGACGATGGGCGTTGCAGTCCCCTTAGGCGCCTGAGGAGGCGGCGGCGGAGGCTGGGCTGCAGCCCTCCGGCGCTGGGGGCGACCGCTGCCGCGGGAGAGAGGAAGCCAAGCGGGGGCTCCGGGCAGAAAGCGGGGCGGAAGGGGCGTTACCTGGGCCTCAGTCGGGACCCCGCCGGGGCCGCCGTCGCCGCGGTCGGCCTGCGAGGGGCCTCAGCGCCCCCTCCGCCGCTCCGCTTCTCCCCCTCCTCCTCCTCGCTCCGCCTTCCCGGAGAGAGAGGGGGGAGGGGCGGCGCGGCTCCCTCACGGCGCGCGCGCGCAAACGGCCTCCAGGCGCGAGGGAAGGACGTTCCAGGCGACGACGGCGGCCCCCGCCTGCGTCGTCGTGTTGTTGTTGCCGCCGCCGCTGCCGCAGACGGGTCCAGTCAGGCTCCGCGGCGCATGCGCCACATCCGGGTTTCCCCTTCACCTCCCTGGCTCCCGTGCGCTCTCTCCCTGGCTGGTTCCGCAACACGAGCTCCCCAGTCGGGCGAGCGTGGTGCGCATGCTCACACCCGTCCCATAACGCGCTGGAAGAGCGTCTTGGAGAACGCCGCGGGAGGGCGCGGCCGCGAACTTTGGGAAAAACTTTGGGGAGGGGAAATGCTGTGTTTCTTTAGTTTCGAAGTTGCCGCCCGCCCTGAAAGAGAACGGGGAGGGGTCAGGGCGGACTTGGCTTTTTTCCTTGCCGTGGCTCTTCATGTTCCCACCCACGCGCGACCCCCCTCGTAGAGCTGCGGTGCCCACGCAAAGCGTGTCGCGCTCATCAGCCCCCTCCGTCAGGTAAAGGTGCCCTCGAAGCAGCTGGGAAAATTTTCTTTCGGCCCCCAAACGGCCCTCCCCCCCTCCGGTCGAGCGGAACCGGAACCTCTGGAAGCAGGCCTGGAGGGGGGAGGGGGCCTCTTGGGGCAATAAGGCTGGTCCCGCCTCTCCCCCCGCTTCTCAACACCCGCCCTTCCCCCCTCCTGGCTCTCCACGTTTCTGTCCGTTCCCACGAGCGCTTTTGCTGCCCACCAGCCCAAACATGCCTCCTGCGCCCACCCCCGGAACGGATTGCTCGCACCCGACCGGTTCGGCTCCAGCACGTTTGGCGCCACCTTCCCACGAATTGGTAAACTCACAAGATTCGTTTTTTTCGCCAGGTACACGTATACATCCGAACTAGACTGTGTTGTTTCTCCGGGCCACACATCTGTGTGTATGTGGCTATACGCATAATTTATTTTTTGTTCCATGCGGCGTATATTGGAGGCGGTGACCCTTTGAGAGCCGAATGCAAGGAAATCTCATTTTAATTTATAGTGATTAAGTGTACATTTCAAGTGACAATAAAGTATTCTATTCTGTTCTTTATTCTATTCTGTTTTCTATCCTATATTCCTTTTCCGTTCGAGGCAGTTAGCATTCCCACGGTCAAAATGAACGGCAGCCATCAGACGCTGGCTAGAGAACCGCGCTCGTCCAATCCCCGAGGGAGAACAAGGTCACGTGTAGTGCCTGTCGCTTCTGAATGAACTTCAGCTCAGGCGGGTCTTTGACGGAGTGTTAGGCTGTAAAGAGCCTTCTAGCCATAAGAGCAAGTGGACCGTGGACTTAAGCAGGCTGGCTGGAGGATTCTGGGAGTTGAAGTCTTCAGGTTGCCAAAGAGGAAAACACTGCTACCTGTGGGTAGACCTTTGGGGGTCTCAAGCAAAAAGCATCTTCCCGTTCTCTAAGCCTTTTTTTGAACTGGAGATACCCAGGAATAAGCGGGAACTACCCGCTCACATAGCTGTTTTACTACAAGTCACTCAGATTTTTCATCTGCTGCATTGCAGCTTTGTTTTTGTTGCTCTCACTTAAACAGTATAAGAAAATTAAAAGTAAAACGTAAAAAGAGAAAAAAGCAAGTTAATATTTATTTACCATTTATTACATTTATATGCCACTTATCTTAATTACTTTTTTCCTATTTTTTTTCTCACCCTTGTCTGGATGCATCCTGTAAGATGTAATATTTTTTTTCAATTTGAGAGCTAAGAATTCAAAGAGAACAATCAAAAAACAAATCCCCACAAGATCTGTATCAAAATGGATGACTGTTTAGCTTGGACTGTTAAGGAGAAAACAACTCCTATGATGATTACAGGAATTTTATCAGGCTCCTGGCACAGAACAAGAGGGAAACTTTGATAAACTCAATTCCTGCTATTTAAAAAGGGGACAGGTAGTCAACTTACGACAATTGAACGCAAAATTTTCACTGCTACGCAAAACAGCTGTTGAGTTTTGCTCCACTTTATGACCTTTCTTGCCCTATTTAAATGAATCACTTTCATTTCATGCAGTTGTTTAGTAAGTAAGAGTTATTAAGTGGCTTCCCCATTGATTTTACTTGTTGGAAGGCTGCAAAAGATAATCACATGACTCTAAGACATGCAATTGTCATAAATATGAGCCAGCTGCCAGGTGTCTGAATTTTGATCATGTACGTAAAAGCAGGGCTTTTCAACCAGTGGTACGGGTACCACCTGTGGTACATTGGCACCTGGCAGATGGTACGCGACCATCCTAGAAAAGGGGTAGTGGGGGAGGGGAATGAGCTGAACCGGTGGCAGCACCACACAAGCCTGAGCGAGAGACGGCTGGAGCTGCAGGGCTGTCAGGGCTCAGCGGAAGCGCCAGGATCAGGGCCAGGCTCCAGCTGGAAAGCAGCACTGATCCTGGCGCTTCTGCTGAGCCCAGAAGCACTGATTAGCTGGAATGTTGCAGCCTCTCCAGGGTCTTGTTATTTACATTCAGATGCTTGGCAACTGATTCATATTTATGATAGTCACAGTGTCCCAGGGTCATGTGAAGTGATCAAAACCTGCTGCAACCACCCAGCAGACGGGAGGGGGGGGAATATAAACCAAACACACCCCACCCCACCCCCGCTGCCAATCCTGAACAGAAATGCTCACAACAATGAAAACCTTTGGTGTCTTGCTCGGCTGCGACTTGGGGAGCACTTTTTTCAGTGCCATTGTAACTTCCAATAGTCACTAAGCGAACTGTTGTAAGTCGAGGACTACCAGTACTTCATCACTTTTTTCTTTTTTTTTTTGTTTTGGTCATCAAGTTTTTGACACCTTGCTAGGCGACTGGTGGTACTCGGATGTTGCCATATCCTAAAAATGGTACAATGGGTGAAAAGGTTGAAAAGCCCTGGTGTAGGGGATGCTGAAACGGTTATAAGTGTGAAAACTGGTCACAATGCCATTATAACTTTGAATGGTCACTAAATGAGTGGTTTTAAGTCCAGAACCACCTGTAGTTAGAATCTTCTTCGTCCAAATCACTTTCTATTTGTATGGGAAAGATTCAACCTTTTGTGTTTGCCAAGTATAAAATCAGATCTGAAGTATTTCAGCTAAGGTGGGACTTAACTTCTGGATGCACTTGGATGGAAGAACAAAAAAGAAGGGGCAAGAACACATTATTCTAAAAATGGATAAACCACATTGTGTCTCCAGATTCCTCAAAGCTCTTTTGCTGTGCCAGTAAATGAACTGCAATGCCCCAGTGAGTGAAAACATCTACCCCTAACGACTAATGCTGCCCTTCTTGCCACACATATACACAAAAAGCAAACCAAAACTGCTTACCAAAGCATTTCAAAACCACAACTGGTTTTCTGTAGTGTTTATGTCTGAATTGAGTTAAGTCACAGCTGGATTGCATCAACCCAAGTTATCTAATCTTTGAACAGATTCAATTTCCCTAATGTTGGCTCCACTCTATAGTCTGTCTCTAAGTCCTCATTTTATCATCTGAGTTTTGGGAAACTACCAGTTAGGTTCCAACGCAGTTTGCCTTCAGCACGCTCCCACTCAATCTTTCAATCCACAGCCACAGCCCTAAGTTCACCTAACAAGAATACAGCTTGATGTTCATTTATTAAAAAATAGCAAACATCAAAAACAGCTGGCAAAAATAAGATAAAAGGCAGGCAAGAAGCAAGGGGCAAGAATTCACATTATTTCTATATTCGTATATCAAAAGGTGCAATAACTTCCCGGAAACCCTGGAAACAAGATTGCAAATAATTAGCATAGACCAGCGTTTCTCAACCTCAGGAATTTTGAGTTGCATAGACTTTAACAAAGCTCATGAAGGACCAGCAGCTGCCTCAGCCTGGCACACCTCAGAAGCAGCAGCAGCAGCAGCAGAGGAAGAAGATTGTGCAGGTCACTTGGGACCAGTAGGGGGCAGCAGATACAGGTGGTTGTGGGAGTGGAGGGCAGCCCAAAGTGCAAGAGATGGAGATAACCAGGAGTTGGGAGTTGAAGCACATGCTGCAGTTGTAAATGTGGGCAGGTTGCCAAGCACCCAAATTTTGATCACATGAACATGGGGGTGCTGCAACAGCAGTTACCTTACAGGACCAGCCATTATTACAATTTATTCAGCAACATTGCAGAGGTAATCCTTAACTTACAACCATAATTGAGCCCAAAATGTCCATTCCTAAGCAAGACAATTAAATGAATTTTGCCCCATTTTATGACCTTGCCACAGTTGTTAAGTCAGTAACATGGTTGTTAAGTGAAACTGGCTTCCCCACTGACTTGGCAAAAGGGGATCACACTGTCATAAATATGAGCCAGTTGCCAAGAGCCTGAATTTTGATCACATGACCATGGGGGATGATGCCACAATGGTTATAAGGTGTGAAAATGTGATACATCACTTTTTTCAATGCTGTTGTAACTTCGCACAATCACTAATCAAATAGATGTAAGTCAAGGATTAACTGTGACTCCAAACAGTTGCTAATAATTGGTCATCAAGCGAGGAGACCTATAATCACCACCATTTCCTACATACTTCTGCCAATGACAGACAACTATTCACATTTTGCGTTCAGCCAGGTGATGACAGTTCTTTCCATCTCTTTTTCTGAAAATTTTGTGATACCGAAATACTTGAAATATTGAAGCAACAATTAATCAAGTTTAGAAGCACAATATGGAAATTTTGTTCCATTATGACAAGGCTGGACTTCACATCTCACAAGCCACCCCAGAGCCAACTGCAAACTTGGATCTCCTTATCTTAGTCCATCTGTTTGACACTGTATTACTTCCAACTTTTGCTAAAAATTGATAGAATAATTTTATGGGAATTTGACTTAAACGAAGAGGTAAAATGGACTGTCAGGATCTGGTTGAAGAAAGGAAGTGTAGAGCTTTTTTGTGACTTCTTTAAGAAGTTTGTTAACTCTCTATTTTATTCATTTTTTGTATTTCGTATTTTCAGCATAAGTATTCTGCATTTATTACACTTTCAGAAAATGCCGATTATTCTGGAACGTATAGCTCCATGGACCGTATAGCTCTATGTAGCCCTAACTAGAGAGCAGGTATCAGTGTGTTGGAGTGTCTGGCAGTTATTGGGTTAAATGCTACGTATGCTGATGGGTCAGTGGGAGGAGTATCAAAGGTCATTGAGAGACTTCCTGGACACAAGCCAGATGGGATCATTTGTTTACCAGCCGCATGGTTCCTAGCCACATGGTTAGGAGATCCTCACCAACATGTGACGCTCAGGAAGAGAAGAGGGGAAAATCCAATGTCAATTTACCTGGGGAATAAACCAATATTGCAAACATGTGCTTCTGGATGCATCTCCACGTGACTGTAAGTCATTGTCTAGAATTCCCAGAATAAAAGCTATATTTCTGTTTATTCTTCTGAGTTATCTATCTGTTTGGACTGTACAGAAAGCAACCTGTTCAGTTTGGAACAGAATACTGATTGTTCAAATTCATTCTTGGCACACTCTTATGCACTCTGCATTAAGAGGACAAATCTCCCAATTGAATAGGTGCATATTTCCTCAAAGCATGTTTTCCACCCCTAACTTCAATTATTCCCATGTTATTACTGAGCGTTTAAAAAACCGCAGCCTTTGTTCATGAGGTCCTCAGTTCCAAATAACTAAAACACGCAGAGTTGTCTTATGAGGAAGGAATCCCTCTTGCAAAGGCCTAGCACATAAAAAAGCACATTTAATCCTTGTCAACATTTCAAATGCATCAGAAATATTGGATGCAATAAAGAACAGATGTTTATAAGAAGAGGCTCATCCTAATTCAAACCGAATTTCCTTCAGTCCCTTCCAAGATGATCACCTGAAAGAAAATCACAGCTGGAGTTTTTGCATACCTGCCAATTTCCATTTTGTTGTCCAGCAGTCCTATTTTGATTTTTTAACTGCAATACTAATTGTCATAAAATCCTCGGCCAATACCACTTCTTGTCCATTCAAAACCATCTCAGCTTGCTTTTTCAGCTCTGTAACGTCTGCATCTCCTTCCCCCATCTGATTCGCAGGTTTGTATCTTTGACTAAAATGAGAGAGGACCAACTTCCTCGCTTTGCACAGCTTAGCAAACTCTGCTGCCATTTTTGGCGTGCTGTGGCCACGTTTTTTGGCTTTGTCCACCTGGCTGTCATCCAGCGTGGCCTCATGAATCAAGATATCGGCTTCAGAGCAAAGCAACCTCACTCCGTCCCCAACCACACCCGAGCAATCTCCTAAAATGCAAATTTTTCTTCCAGGAAAAGGACTTCCTAAGACATCCGTAGGAGAGACGATTGCCCCATTTTCCAGAGTAATCGGAACACCTTCTTTCAATTTCCCATATAAGGGGCCCGGCAGAATTCCTAGAAATTCAAGAACAGGAATAAGAGTAACTTTTGTGCAGTTTATTTTTCATTAAAAAAAAAAAACTTCTGGTGCAGTAATTCCATAACTCTAAAATCCACCAACCTTCCCCTTCTAAAGAGATCAAATTTCTAGACCTTATGAATACTTGTGTTTGAAACTGCACATGATAAATTTAATGGACCATTTTTTCTGTACACTATTTTTTTCTTTTTTGTTGTTAGTGTTGAATTTATGCTTTTGTTTCATTTTGCTTGTTTTACTGTTTTATATTTTATTCTCTATGATAAAACAATAATAAAAAAGCTGTGCACACAAAATTGAAACTTTTCTCTCATTTTTATTCTATTAAATTTATATGCCACTCATCTTAATACTGCACTTATACTTGCTTTCACTTGTCCCCTCATCCACAATCTTTCCTCTTCTAGTATCCTTTTGAACATCTTAATATTTGGGGGGGGGGAGAAAACGAGTTCAAGCACGAATCATGCATTTCATCTGCTCGAAAAGCTATTAGTCACCAAGCTTTGTGTCATAGTCATGCATGTAATATCTGCAAAAGTGCTGCAAAAATTCACTCTAGTTCAGCTGGTGGTATAAAGATGGAACTGAAAATCTCTCTTTTTCAATTTTCCCAGAGTAAAATAGTACAGGTAGTCCTTGTTTAGTGACTGCCTCATTTAGCAACTATTTGCAGTTGTAACAGTAATGAAAAAGTACCGTAAATGCCGGCATATAAGACGACTTCCGCGAGCACTGAAATCGGCGCCAAAGACTGGGGTCGTCTTATATGCCGAGTCGTCTTATACGCCGGAAATACTGGTAGTTTCCAGCGTATAAGACGACGTTCTAGGAATGCGGCCCGGCTATAAAGACGGGGGTCGTCTTATACGCCGGGTCGCCTTGTACGCCGGCATTTACGGTAACTGTGACCAATTCTCACATTTACAACTTTCGCAGGTCTGAAAAGCAAAGAAAAACTGAAATCAGATGACAAGCACTCTCATGGTTTCACTTAGCAACTGTTCCAACTTAACAACCAAGTTGCCAGTCACAGTTGTGATCACTAAACAAGGACTCCCTCCTTCTACGGACCTGCTATGTGGGGTGGTTTTAATTACAGGCATGAGGAGTAGATAATATACTTCATGCATCTGAAGATATAATGCACAAAAGCATATACACTGGTTAGTTTCTATTCTTAACAAACTCTGTTATTTCTGCTGCGAAGAATCCACACAGTTATTTTTCTGGGCAGTTACTAAATGGGAGATGTAGCTAGAAGGAATTGAAGGTGTGTGTAACACACCAAATACAGGCTTTGATCACCAATACAGTCATTTTCTCTCTTCCTTCCCTTTCCATTATTTCTGAAGTGAATTCTGATCCATGCAACCGTATTTCAAGCTGGTTGAAAATAACCTAAAAGCCTATTTCTGTTACAAAATACCAATAACACGGTTCTTCTGGAAATATCAGCTTTTACAGGTAGTCCTCAATTTATGTCCACAACTAAACCCAAAATTTCTATTGCTAAGTGAGACAGCCATTGAGTGAGTTTTGTCCCATTTTACGACCTTTCCTGCCACAGTTATTAAGTGAATCACAGCAGTTGCTACGTTTCTATGGAGAGTCTCGGTCATCCAGGTCCTGGTTGTCCCAAAGGTGCGTTTTCAGGAGGCAGCTGGACTTTCTGGTTTTCACTGAAGGGACCCAGGGCAGGAAACATCCCGCAGCCAAGGAGGCTCCACCCCCATTTGCACCACTCAGGTGACCCTGAGGACACCGAGATAAACCTCCAGACGGCCTCAAGGACTCTCATCTCAAAGAAGGCAAATGAATGACCAGCTGTCTGCAAGGAGTTTAAACCCTTCCATTCCCCACCCTCCAGTCAAGAGCTGACGGAGCTTCTTGGATGAGAAGCAAAATGTCTTCAAAGGAAAAACAGGGAAGTCCAGTTGCCTCTTGAAAAAAGCACCTTTGGGACAGTTGTTAAGTTAGTTAACAGGCCATCTGGTTTCCCCACTGAAGGCTGCAAAAGGTGGCCGCATGACCCTGGGACACTGCAACCATCGTACATAGGAACCAGTTGCCAAGCATCCGAATTTTTATCACGTGACCACGGGGATTAGCCATGGTTGTGTGAAAAAAGGTCATAAGTCATTTTTTCCATGCTGTTGTAACTTCAAGCTGTCACTAAACAAATGGTTGTAAGTCAAGGAACAGCTGTATAATAACCAGCAGAGCCAGATGCACTCCTACCTAATTCCTTCAATTTCTGAGCGTTGAGCTTGCCAGTCCGTGGCTTCTCTTCGACCAGAAAACCAAAAGAAGGTATACGATGAAACAATCTGAAAGCCTTCACCACGACCGGCCCACCGTCCTCCAAGAAGTACGAGTCGTCTGCGAGATTCAGGTGAATCATGTCCCCTGGTGGCTCTGGACAGCTGACCTCGCCTCGCTTCCCAGCAAACACGTCAGCCCATTCTTCTTCAGGGCACTGGTTGCAAGTGGGAACCAGTTCGTGGACAACGTAAGGGAAAAGCAGCTGAGAACGGGAAAGCGCCATGGCTGTCTGGAGAAAATCCTTTAGCCCAAGGGGCCCGTAAATATCCACTGGCAGCTTGCGGGCGTCAGGACTACACTGCAGGCTGATTGTACACAACAGTCCCGGAAGGCCAAAGACGTGGTCCCCATGCAGATGAGTTATAAAAATCTTGGTAATCTTGCCTAACAATATAAAATAAGATTGATAGCATCCAGGGCTGCACATAATTAAAGTTAAAAATAAATGGGAGATAAAAGCAAGAGGACAAGGACTTTTCTGCTGGAAAGTGACAAAAAAAGTCACCAATTGTAGTCATGTGACTGCAGGACACTACAACTTTTTAATAATCAAGGAGAGAAGCAACCTAGAACTAAGGAGAAACTTCCTGACAGTGGGAATAATTAATCAGTGGAACTCTCTGCCTCCAGAAGTTGTGAATGCTCCAACACTGGAAGTTTTTAAGAAGAGACTGGACAGCCATCTGTCTGAAATAGTCTATAGGGTTTCCTGCTTGAGCAGAGGTTTGGACTAGATGACCTCCAGGGTCCCTTCCAACTAAATCTATTATTCTATTTTATTCTAATTCTGCAAAAGACCAGGCCCTCCCAACTTCTCCCAGCATCTGGAAAGTTATTTACAACCTCTTCAACGCACCTGCTTTGAGATTACTTTTCATAAATTGTGTCTGGGTTCCCTCACCGCAGTCAAACAGCCAGCATTCCCCTTCAAAACGGATCACCGTAGCCGAGGCCCCTCTTGTCGGAGATGGGTATGCAGCCCCCGTTCCCAGAAATGTTATATCCATGGACATTTTACTCAAAGGGCAACTAAAAGAAAAGAATGATACCTGGACATCAGATCTGGGAGGGTCTCCTGGTTTGATTTTTAAATGAAACGATTAGATCTCAAAAAAGGCCAAGCAGGAAAACAGAACTTACTTCCCATCCCAGCCCAGGAGGTAGGTTTGTTTGTTTATTTAAGTTTTCCCTCTTCATTCTTCCACCCCCTTTCTCATCCTTTTACTTCAGTCTCCTCCCTAGATACCTGGGAATTCCTCTCCTCTAATTTTCAATCCTTGTGGCTGAAGGTTGCAAATTATGGAAACGAAAACCAAAATAGCTGGAGAATTGAGAAAACCTGCCATTTGGATCAAGGATCCCCAATCCTCACCAGGGCACGGAAGTGATCGGCAAGTGGCCACGTGCGCACGCATGAAGCCTCTCCCAGCACGCACCACTGCTGGACCACAGAGCCAGAAAGATTGGAAACCACTGATTTAGATTATAAGTCTAAATTTCATTTTTATTTTATTATTATTCTACTTGATCTCGTGTAAGTCATTCCAGGAATATTTCCCTCTAGGAATAAAATACTTGCATCCAATCACCCACCCATGACTCTCAGCAAAATGGTATTCTTAAAAAATGTACTTTGCCATTTCAGTTGTAAGCCTTTCCTCGATAAAGGGTTCAACTACAACTGTACCTCATTCAAAGAGCTAGTGTCAGTCAGTGGATGTACACAGTGGAGAATTAAGACATTAAAACCGAAGGATTTAAAACTCACTATATTCAAGCTATATATACTGTGGCTAACCTGGTTACTGAATAAACCCATATTTTGGGTTTCCACAACTTAACAACCCAGAAATTAACTCAAAGGCTAGATTTGCACTTGATTCTATCCCCACCAAAAAATAATTACCATTAATCCAATTAAGTCCTGGATTTGTGACAACTGAGCCCAACATTTCGGTTGCTAAGATAAATAAGTGAATTTTGCCCCATTTTACTACCTTTCCTGCCAGATGTCAAGTGAATCACTGCAATTGTTAAGTTAGTAACATGGTTGTTAAGTGAACCTGGCTTCCCCATTGATTTTTCCTTGTCAGAAGGTCGCCAAAGTTTATCATGTAACGCCGCCGGGATGCTGCAACTGTCCTAAACAGGAGCCCATGGCCAAGCCTCTGAATTCTGAATACTTGACCGTGTGGGGACGCCAGGAGGAAAGAAAGGCGAAGAAGGAACCGTCGGAAGTTTGTTCTCTTTTCTTGCCCTGGCAGGAGCCCCTCCTTTTCATAGACCCCCCCTCCCCACCCCGGCACGCCAGACCCAAAAGCAACACGTAACTATCAGGCACGCTTGGGGTGTGTGTGTGTGTGTGTGAGCGGAACAAGGAGAGCTGGGGGTTCATATGGGGTGAGGGGGGGAATCGCCCCTTCCCCCTCCTGCGAAAGCACGGAAGGCCCGAAGCGCTGGGCTCCTTCCGTCCCCGAAAGCTCCCCCGCGGCCCGCTCCCAACGCCGGGATGGGTGCCCGGGGGGGGGGGAGGAGGGGATACCGGGCGAGGGGGGGCGGCGCCCGGGCAGAGAAGGCCGCTCGGCCTCAGCCGAAGGAATAAATCCTGCAACACTCCCTCTCCTCCCCCCCCCCGGGAGAGCGCGCGGGGACCCCCGCGGAACGTTGGCGAGGGCTCCGTTCTAGGCCTTCCCCCTCCCGCCTGGCTCCCGAAGCTCAGCTTTGCCGGCGGGCCGGGGCGAGGCGCGGATCCGCGGCAGAAGCAGAACCCCGCCTGGGCGCCGCCGCCGCCGCGCCCCGGGCTCAGACACCCGCTCAGGCGGAGGCGCCCGGCTCCCCCGGCCCGGCCTCTGCACCGTCCCCGGCCTCTTCTGGCCGGGCGGGAAACGGGGTTGGGAAGAAGTGCGGGAGCCGCGGCTCGCTTCCTTACGCTCGCCGCGTGACTTCGGAGGAGCGAGCAGACAGTCCGGCCTCTCGCGGCGCCTTTCCCGCCCTCCCGAGGAGGCGCGAGCGCTGGCGAGGCGAGCTCCCTTCGTGCGGTGCCCGCGCCGAGCGGCCAGGCTGACGTGGGCCTGAAACGGGGAAGGGAGGAAGATCGGCCGCTGGCTTCGCACCCTCCAGGCCCTTCTGACTCCTACGGGAGTGGCCGCGTGGAGACAACTTTCTTCGGGCGTCGGTGGGGAGTCCCCGTGGACAGTCGCGGCACCAGGGGCCAACAGGGCGGCTGCAGCGGCCACCAAAGCCGCTGCTAAAGCACACGGAGGTTTCCTCGTGGGGACCCGGTACGTTTGGCCTGGCGAAGAGGAGGCGGCGGCCCAGGGAGCGACCCGGCCTTGCGATATTGGAGAGGGGGCCCCAGAGAAGAGGGCGCTGACATGTTCTGCCGTGTGGATTTCAACTCCCAGAATTCCTCAGCCAACTTTGCTGGCTGAGGAATTCTGGGAGTTGAAGTCCACAAGTCTTAAAGTTGCCAAGGTTGAGGACCCCTGTTCTAAAGAGAGGTCTAACCTAGAACTAAGGAAGAACTTCCTGATAGGACAATTTACCAGCCTGCCTCCAGAAGTTGTGGGCGCTCCAACACTGAAGGCTCTCAAGAAGGGACTGGACAGCCACTTGTCTGGGATGGGACTGGTTCTCCTGCCTGAGCAGGGCGTTCAACTGGAACAAGGGTGCCCAACCTGTGGGCCATGGAACGGCTGGAGACCGTAGTTAGCTATAAAAGCATAATAAAACTCTACTGCTGCTACAATGAGGTAAATTGTTCAAATAAGTTTAAATCTCCTTGGCACTCTAAATTATTCCTGTGAGGGTTTTATAATCAGCAGTATAACTTACATGAATGTCAGTTAATCCCCTTGAGCACTATTTTGAGTGGAAAAGGGATATAAATTTAATGAAGGCATTATATTCTCACTAGTACCCATTTGGCTGCCTTTTTCTTAAGAATGGTAACACCTTAAATTATGGTACTATTTCCTAACCTTGGCGATTTTGAGATGTGTAGACTTCAACTCCCAGAATACTTAGCAATGACCATGCTGGCTGGAGCATTCTGGGAACTGAAGTCCAAACTCCTTAAAGTGGGTCAGGTTGGGAAACACAGCTATGGCTACTGTATTTGGATTGCAAAAATTGGAACTACCAGTAGATGGCAGCAGAGATACAGGTACAGTACTCCTCAACTTACAACCATTCATTTAGCGACCGTTCAAAGCTATAGTGGCACTGAGAAAAGTGACTTGCGCCTGGTCCTCAAATGCCTGTCACAGCATCCCATGGTTATGTGATCAAAATTTGGATGCTTGGTAACTGACATGTACTAAGAGGGTTGCAGCATCCCGGGAGTCACAATTGTGACGTCTCAGACAGCTTCCAACAAGCAAAATCAACAAGCAAATCCAGCTTCCAACAAGCTGGATTCAATTAATGGCCCTATGATTCATTTAGCACCCAAAGTGATTCACTTAACAGCTGTGGCAAAAAAAGTCATAAAATTGGGTGAGACTCATTTAACAATTGCCTTGTTTAGCAACGGAAATTCTGGCCCTAAATTTAGGGCTATCTGTATAGGAAAGCCCTTTGCCAACTTTTTCATGACCATCTGGAATTTTGCAGCTGCAAACTGATAACATTGGGCATGTACAAGTAATCTTCGACTTACAACAATTGAGCCCAAGATTTCAGTAGCTAAGTGAGACATTTGTTTTAAGTGAATTTTGGCCCAATTTATAACTTTTCTTGCCACAGTTGTTAAGTGAGTCATTGCAGTTTTTAAGCTTGGAACACGGTTGTTAAGTGTATCTGGCATCCCACTGACCCATCTTGCCAGGTCACAAAAGGTGATCAAATGACATCAGGACATTGCAACCGTCATAAATATGAGTCAGAATTTTGACCACATGACCATGGGGATGCCACAACAGTCATAAGTGTGAAAAATGATCATAAGTTACATTTTCAGTGCCGTTATAACTTCTAATGGTCACTAAACAAACTGTTGTATCAGTTGACGACTACCTGCAAACTTTTCTGCCACCTGCAATTCATTTAGGCTTCAGCAACCTTCACTGGGTACTGATCCAGTGATGGGGCGACATCAGAAGAAGCTGGACAGGATAACGGGCATTCCACTAAGGCAGCCTCTTCCTAACTGGGTTCTTCCCGAGCTGTTGGACTACATAGCCTACCAACACCAGCAGGTGTGCTTGCTGTAGATGAGAAAAGGCTTTTGCACAACTCAGCAAAATAAAACAATTACTCACATAACTGTAGGCAAAAAGGAAAAGCTTTTACTATGAAAAAAGACAGCCACAGCTCATCTCTTCGTACAATTACAACATTAGCAAAACATATGCATCTTACAAACATGGTGCTTGTTTTTTAAAGGCTCCCTTTGCAATAAACAATATCTATGGGGGGGGAGTTATATCCTGAGAGTTGGGAGAAACGCTCCCACCGAGGCATAATTTGCTTTAAATTCCCCCAGGAGGCTTTATACCAGCCTCCTCTGTCCAGCAGTCCTGTGTGAAGTCACGTTCTCAAAATTACAGTCTGAACACATCCAGCTGTGGCAGGTAAGGAAGGAAAATGTTTTACGTAATAGAATAATCAATGGAATCTACACATTACTTTATCATTATTAACTGGGATGTCATTATTCCCTGTTCAGGTTTTCAAGATTACCTACAGGCAAGAGATCTGAAGCACCATCCTTCTTTGCCTTCATTCACCTATAACAGCAATTCTCAACCTTGGCCACTTGAGGATATGTGGACTGGCTGGGGAATTCTGGGAGTTGAAGTCCACATAGCTTCAAGTGGCCATGTTTGAGAGACACTGGCTATAAGAAAATGGTCCCTTTTTCTTGGGCCTCAAATTAGGGCCAATTCCAAGGGACATAACTGGAACTTCACAAACACGGCCTGATTGGTTTCCAGCTTGTGCGAACAAGTTCTTCGCTGAACTAGATATATGATGATAAAGGAGAATTAAACCAAGTTTACTAATCAGCTAAGTTGCACTCCAACTCCACCCAGCTTCTTGGATTCAAAAATCCAATCCAAGGATTGTGACCTTCACTAAAAAAAATTTATCCCTTCCTACGAAATGGCATTCATTTTCCATCATAATCACAAAGAATCATTCAACACAGCTGTTGAAAGTTAAAAGCAACTTGCAGTGTAAGTTGTCATCATTTAAAAAAAATCAAAATTAATGGGAATCAGCAAGTAGAAAACTGCTAAAAATAAAAATAATTTTGAGGCCCAAGCAAAAGAAAATCAGCTGAAAGGAGCAGACAAAGATGCCCATTTTTCAAACGATAATACATTTATAAGGGAACATGTTTTAAATTAAAAAATTTTAAACAGCATAAAAGTTTTCCTAAGGTGTTTTCTAATGAATCTGACATATTTATTCAGCAAGCTTCCTCAAAGTAATATTATGTTATTTTCTAAATTACGGTACCTCAACCTAAATTGGGGATGGGAGGGAGAAAAATTGTATTTGTCCATCAAATTATTATTTTTTTATTCATCACATTTTTACACTGCGTATCTTACCTAAATAGCTCTGGGTAGTTTACAATAAAAAATTATTACTGCAGATTTGTCTAAAAAAAGCTCATAGAAGCTTAAGTGCCCCAAAAGGAAGATCTTGTGATTAAAAAGTGATATCCCTTCCAACGTACACATGACATTTGTTTCTGAGCATTTAGAATTTGAAAATCCTTCCTACTTAATAATGAATAATAATAATCTATGTCATGTGGAACTGGAATGAACAGTTCAAAGTGGGCTTCTTCCCTCGCTGTAGGAATTTGTACGTCTTGAAACGTATCGGTCAACAAGAGGTACGTCTGAACCTAGTATTTTGACAAAAATATTTAAATCACATACTTTACTCAAATTCAGCCAACTACATAGAGGCCGTAATTTATACAGCAGTCCTTCTCATCCTTGGCAACTTTTAAGACATACGTACTTCAATTCCCAGAATTCTGCATGTCTGGGAGAATTCTGGGAGTTGAAGTGCACATGACTTAAAAGCTGACAAGGATGAGAAGCACAGCTGTAGACTGCTGGCAGTCTGTATATTTAAAGCCAATTATGCCAATTAAACGTTGCAGAGAGCTATCTTCTGCTACAGGTATTTTGGGTATAGAGACATTCAGGGCCTTTCTTAAACTTCAACCTCCTTTAGGTGATTTGGACTTTGACTTAAAATCCCAATACCAGCACTGTTGGTGGCACAGTCCAGGCTGAGCCAACCCGACAGAGAACTTTGTGGATAAATATGGGATAAAATATTATTGTACTTGTATTTATATCGAATTGTGCAGTCTAGCAAATATTGCCAGTACTTTCTAGTATAAATTTCCACTCATAAATAGAAAGTCATTATGAATTCATCTCAATTATATGTACTATCTTGATGAACAACATGGCCCCATATAGTTTATTCAGGTGTTGGTCAACTACACCACCCATGTTCATTTCTTGGACCACTAGGAAATGTTTTCTTGAGAGCGTGCAACTATCTTCCATAAGTACATGACTGCAAAGCCATGTAAGTAGGAAGAGAATTGAGCACTAAGATCACCTGAAATGGAATTTGAGAATATTCTTTCCCAATTCTTTCTCAGATAAATTCTGAGAATGTTAAAAGTTAGGCAAGTATGTTATTTCTTGTGTTTTCTTAAATTACAAATAGACACCATCCCTTTGGGCAGGTACAACTGAGAGAAGGTGCCTTTGAAGTGTCCTATATAAAATAGTACAATTTCACCAATATTTCTACATTATACAGAAGAGGAAAACAAAGAAACATTGCTGACAGCACAGGACACTTCCCCCCCCCAAAAAAGATGGCTAGGGGTGACATCATTCAGACCTTTCTCAATTAACCAAACAGGAAAAAAAAATTGGGAAGTAAACTTCTATATAAAATATTTTAGTCCAGCACTGTAAAACAAGATTGTAATGTTTCCAAATACCGTAAATGCCGGCGTATAAGGCGACTTCTGCGAGCGCTGAAATCGGTGCCAAAGACGGGGGTCATCTTATACGCCGAGTCGTCTTATACACCGGAAATACTGGTAGTTTCCGGCGTATAAGACGACGTTCTAGGAATGCGGCCCGGCGATAAAGACGGGGGTCGTCTTATACGCCGGGTCGCCTTGTACGCCGGCATTTACGGTAGTTATCACACCTAGTTGAGTTGCGCAATCTCCCCTCAAACTGCTCTAGATGTGCCGAGACTACAATTCAAAGCTGAATCTAGACACAATTTCAGTCACCCTATCTGAGAAAGTTCCTGGTGCCAAATTAATATGAAAATTCATCCTGCTATCTGAAAAGTCTACACTGAACCAGTTCTTAATTTAAGAGGCACAACTGTATGAAACAGGCTTCCAATTATGGTAAAATTACAGCAGGAAAATGTCACGTTGGAATCCTTTCGCTCAACCCACGTTTCTCAGAAATGGCAAAGGAGAAGCAGTGACCTTTTGAGACCATCGCCCTTCATTACCATTTCAACTAAAATGCTGCGGTGGTATTTCTCTCAGAGATGTTTGCTCTGCACTCTTGCATTCCCCGAAGAATAAAATAAAATAAAACTCAATCCATCCACTTTTTCACGCTGCACTGTCATATCCAACTGGCTTTCCTAGCAGACAGCGCAGCGTGTAGAATTTAATTGGAGGAAATGGGGATGTTATTATTATTGGCTTTCTTTTTATTGGACAGGCAAATTAAAGACTGACTTATCTAAGAGGACAGCTTTTATATCCTTAACAGTTTCCCAGAAACATGGCAAGGCAACTGGACAAATAAATAAATAAATAAATAATGGTAAAAAGATCCCAGGTCTGACGTATCTAATATGCATGTCACAAACCAAGATTACCTGGAGGTAAAAAAAATTATTTTTTACTGGAGTGGTGTCTTGCTTTGTTTAGGGCAGTGTTTCCCAACCTTGGCATGCGGTTTTAAGGCATGTTGGCTGGGGAATTCTGGGATAGAAGTCCAACGTCTTAAAATGATTAAGGTTAAGAAACATTGGTTTAGGGCATAGGATGGGGGGGGGGGCAACGAAGCACATATTCCCAGTTATTAGATCAATGGGACAGAGACCTGGGAGGAAAGCAGCCCTCATGAAGTTCAGATTAAGGAGTGTTACAGTTTAAGCATGAAAAACAACAACAACAAAATACTTGAAAAGAAAGGGGGGGGAATAGTCCATTTGTGTAACAAATGCCAGGGAAGTGATATGCAGCCAGTGCCACTAACAAGGCTGAATTATTCAAGTGCAGGACATCAGCACACAAACACACACAGATCCAGGAGCTGGCAGCATTGCTTGCTGACAATGACTGATATTTCCCAGAGAGGAAGAAAATGCAGAGCTGAGAAGGACATAATTCTATGCTTGAATCCGCCCTGTAAGGAAACAGGAAAGCCTCTCCTTTCGGCAAATCTGGCTTTGTGCAATTCAGGCCACAAAAGTTCAGCAGGTAGGGCAGTTCCAGGAGCCACTGAGGTTGCAAAAAAACAGAACCAATATAAAAAGGGATGGAGTGATTTGGTCATCAATTTATGCTTCCAGCAGAATGAAGACTTTGGGGGTTTTGTGTAGACTACAAAAGGGAAGACAGCATCTCCGGATGCTTCTCCTGTGAAAAAGAGGGAGGGAGGGAGGGAGGGAAGGAGACTAAGCCAAATCTCTTTCCTCAACTTACTAACATTCTCTTCTCAATTAACCTGTTTGGTGTAAACCCATGCAGCTTACAGCCATAAAAGAGACAGTACAGAAAAACCTTATCACACAGCAGACCAGTTAACAAAAGTTAAAAAAAGAATTAAGGGTTTTCCCTTATTTGTTCAACTAGCTTCCCCGGGGAGAAGAGAAAATATATTAAATTTCAACTCAACCGTCCATTCCTATGCACCTCAGAAGAGAGGAAGTCCAACCTGGGGACTAAATTCAGTGTCAGTTATGCACCCAGTTCAATGGTTTAGCACAAAAAGGAAGTTTTAAGTCTTCGTCAATCCTACTTCAAATGTTGTTGTTCCCAGCAAAATTTCAAACACGCCTTTTGTCCGAAGAGTAGGTTGTAGACACCGGCCAGTCGTACAGATCTGGTAGAAAGGATTCGTACTCCGATGTCCAGATTCTTGATCGTATGTACTGAATTTTGTCTGCTGGCTCTGGGTAATGGAACGCCATGCGATTGGCGTATAAATATTCCATGACCTACGGAAGAAAAAGGGGAAATTTAAATTACAGGTAGCTCTCTGCATACAACCACAATTGAGCCCAAAACTTCAGTCGCTAAGCAAGACAGTCAGTGAGTTGTGCCCCATTTTATGACCTTTCTCGCCACAGTGGTTAAATGAATCATTGCAGTTGTTAAGTTAGTAACACAGCTCTTAAGTGAATTTGGCCTCCCCATTGTCAGAAGGTCACAAACAGCGATCATGTGACCCTGGGATACTACAGCCGTCATAAATAGGAGTCAGTAGCCAAGTGTCTGAATTTGGATCACATGACCGTGGGGATGCTGTAATGGTCGCAAGTGTGAAAAACAATCATAAGTCACTTTTTTCAGTGTAAGAAAAGTGAATGGGGAAGCCAAATACACTTAACAACCATTTTACTAACTTAACAACTGCAGTGATTCACTTAACAACTGTGGCGAGGAAGGTCGTAAAATGGGGCAAAACTCACTTAGTAATGGTCCCGCTTATCAACAGAAAATTAGGGTTCCATTGTGGCTGTAATTCGAGGACTATCTGCATTTCTTGTTCTTTTCTGAAATGGGTCCTTACCTTTATAGCTATGTTAATGGACACTTCCCGGATGTTGGAAAGGGCGGGATAAAGTCTGCCCTCTTGCAGTTCTTCCTCACTCAGCTGCTGGGACAGTGTCTTTTAAGACAAAAAGGGGGGGGGAGGGAGAGGAGGAAGAGGAGGAGAAGGCACTTTATGCAGGAGTAAACCTGCCATCCTGGCCCTGCAACTGGGCCGTTGGGGCCCCCAGGATTAGAGAAGGAAGACTTCCTTTGACCAGGCAGTGAAATCAAAGCTGCTTTTATTAAGCTGAAGAAGCAGCTTAACTTTCGCCCAGAGCTTTTGCTTCAGTTTGGTTTCTATTGGTGCATCATCCTGCTTGGTCTGTATGATCCACCAAAAACCCTCCCATCAACACCCTCCCACCAACACTGACCAGACAAGCTAATTGTACACAAACGGAAAGCAAACCCAGTCCCTTCGAGCATGGTGACGTTACCTAGTTGGGTCATGAAATGTCTGCAAGAAAATAGCCCAGCTTAGCGAGCACCAAGGACCCACCATTCCACCCTGAGAGCTTCTCTTCTGTTGTCACCAACATATAAAAGTCATTTTGGGAACATGTTTCCTTGAGGTGCGTTGAAGAAAGCTAAAAGGAACAGCTTTTAGCTGATCAGACCTTGCCCATCCCATGCAAAAGTTTACCCAAGAGAAACTTCTGTTCTTCGAGGACGAAGCAAAGCCTCCCTTAGACACCGTAAAAGCACCTTCCCTAAGAAGAGCTGCCCACAGTCCCTGCCACGCCCGGCCACTTCTTCACTCCAGACCAAATCGACAGAAATTGCAACCTATGTCCCTATTGGAAGTAGCTTTCATTCGCCCAACCTGGGAGACATCTTGGGGGTCCGGGTGTCTAGGACCCGATCTGTCATCCACTCCCACGATTGACAACTATAGACAGCTATACAGGGAGCCAGTTTGGTGTAGTGGTTAAGATGTTGGCGTAGAAACCAGGAGACTGTGAGTTCAAGTTCTGCCTTAGGCACGAAAGCTGGCTGGGCCAATCATCAGAGGACTGTGAATTCTAGTCCTAGCCCAGGCACAAAAGCGGGCAGGTGACTTTGGGCCAATCACCAGGCAGTGATGAGTTCTAGTCCCGCCTTAGGCATGAATGCCAGCTGGGTTTCTTTCAGCCAGTTCCTCTCTCTCTTTCAGCCCAACTCACCTCACAGGGTGGTTGTTGTAAGGAAAATAGGAGGAGGAAGGAGTATTACGTACGTTCACTGCCTTGAGTTACTTATAAAGTAATAAAGGCAAGATAAACATCTGGGTGAGCGAGTGGATGGATGGATGGAAAAGATCAGGTGCTCAGTATCCCAACCAACCCGTCTCCTTTACCTTTGCAGCTTCCAAAAAGACGTTGTCACTGATGTGCCGGACGCTACTCAGGACAACAGCAAGAGCCACACCTGCGACACACAGAGGAGGATTCTAAATGATAAAAGTCATTTTTATGGTTCATGCAAAGCATGCAGGGAGTAAAAAACCTTTAGAAAACTGGGGCACAGCAAACAACAACAGGAACATAACAAGGAAATACACAAGTGGAGTGGGATAACACATGCACACTACAGGTAACTAGATTTTTATGATGAGATTAAGCAGGCTATACTTTCTGCAATAAGTACAAAGGCCTTTGAACTGCATTCTTTTAAAAAAACAAAATCTCATTTTTTGTAAAAAAAAATGTCTGGAGAGCAGTTATGGAATGGAATGGAATGGAATGGAAAGAAAGAAAGAAAGAAAGAAAGAAAGAAAGAAAGAAAGAAAGAAAGAAAGAAAGAGGGGGGGAGGGAGGGAGGAGAACGGTATGATACAAAGACCTTGAGAAACAGAGCAAAGAGATTCTGTCTAGGAACAGTCAGATAAGAGAAGGCAGAGCCTGTGCTTGTATAATGTATTTTATGTACATATATATAGAGAGAGGGGGGGTGGAGGAGAGGAACGATGGGAGGGAGGGAGGAAGGGAAGGAGGGAGGGAGGGAGGGAGGGAAGACTAGGTCAAACCGGAAGGTGATTTCCCAGAGCCGAGCTCCATGAACATTTCAGGCAGGCTCCTCTCTGGAAAGATAACTCTGTGCTGTGCAAAGCAGCCAGAATCCGGTGGTGTGTGGGAAAGACCTGGGAGAACGGGGAGAGAGCTGCAGGCAGGGCCACAGATAGCTCAGCCACAGAAGGAAACGCCTCAGAAGGGACCCTCCCTGGGGTCTTGGCTGGGAAGACTTGCTTTGAGACTTGCAAGGTTCTGTTAAGATCAAGTAGAGCCGCTCCTTCCGGGAGCGCTTCGCATCTGGGACTGCCCTGCAAGGCTGACAGGCCGTTTGAAAAGAACGAATCGACCAGGCAGGAGCTCCAAGGCTTTACCTGGAAATATGTAGGCATTGTTTCCCTGGCCCGGTTTGAAGGACCGCCCGTCCCTCAGCTTCACGGGCCCAAATGGACTGCCGCTTGCAAACAGGCAGCGCCCCTGGCAAAAGAGAGAAACGAGTGAGCCGAGGCACTTCTGGAACCGGGTCTTTGGGGTCTTAGGAAAGCCCGGCAGGGTCGAGGCGTCTGATCTCCGGAGGGAGAATGTTCCAGCGGGTGGATCCCATGGCAGAAAAGGCACATCTCAGCGCCCCAAGCGGTACAGGCCAGGGGGTCTCCCAACCTGGCAACATTAAGACTTGTGGACTTCAACTCCCAGAATTCCCCAGCCAGCATGGAGACCCCCTGCTTGGTCAAGGAGACGTGAAGCAAATCCCTCCCGCCTGACTCGATTGGACAGGCAGAAACAACGGGGGAGCAGCCCAGTCCCAGGCCCTGGGGGTCTTTAAGGGTGATCACCTTCCTCCCTGAATTGCACTTGAATCGTTCTTCGCATGCAGAAAAAAGAAGGATTTTTGGCTAGCAGTTTTTCCTTCTTTTTTCATGCAGGAAGGCCGGGGCGAGACAGAAATGTGCAATTTTCAATCCAGTCTGAAAGGGTGCAGGTCAGAGGGCAACAAAGAAAAACGTCCCGTTCAGCCAGGGATCAGGGCCGGGCGGTGCCTGGGCGAGGCTCACCAGCCGCTCCCCGAAGTCCTTCCTGGGAGGGTTGGTAAAGGGGCAGAGCGTCGCCCTACAGCTCCCAGCAGCCAAGGGGCCTGCCTTGCTCAGAGGCTGCGAGGAGCCTCTGCCACCTTTGGAAAGGCTTTTACAGGTAGCCCTCGACTTACGACCACCACAGAGCCCAACATTTTTGTCGTTAAGTGAGACAAATACTAAGCGGGTTTTGCCCCATTTTACGACATTTCTTGCCACAGCTGCTAAATGAATCACTGCAGTTGTTAAGTTAGCAACCCGCTTGTTAAGTGAATCTGGTTTCCCGATTGTCAGAAGATCACAAAAAGTGATCACATGATCCAGGGACATTGCGACCATCATAAATATGATCCACTTGCCAAGCATCTGAATTTTGATCACGTGACCCTGGGGGGGATGCTGGAAAAGTTGTAACTGTGAATAATGGTATTGAGTCACTTTTTTCAGTGCCGTTGTAACTGTGAACGGTCACAAAATGAACTGTTGTAAAGTTGAGGACTGCCTGTACATCCATATAATTCATCCAGATATTTTTATATCCCACCCCTCATTTAGACTAGAAACTGGGAGACAGTGAATGGGTTAGCCTAACCCTAACTCTAACCCCCCCCCAAAAAAAACGTGTGTCTAGTTTTGGCAAAACCACGCCCATAGAAAACCATCGGTTTGCTTAATGACTACAGGGTTTGCTAAATAACTAGAGTGGCCACTTTATGACCATTGTGTTTGCTTAATGCGTGTTGTAAAAATAGAGTTCTAAAATGGGGTGGGTTGTGTGTTTTACGACTGTTACGACTTATGACTGCAATGGGCACGCTCTGTTATGGATGTTTTAGTCAGAGACTACCTCTATTTTCTGTCTAAATGTAAGAACTGCTTAATGTCATTGGACCAAGGTCTTCCTGATACAGGAATCTTGAACTTTTACACAATAAAATATTTCTTTAAGGCAGTTGAGATATTATTCCCATTTTTTTTGACTGGGGTGAGTGAGTTAACAAGGACTTAGGGAAACTGTAGCTCTGTAGCTGACTAAATCCTAAATAAGAACAACTATAATTTGCCCAGCTAAGATATTGTTTGACATTTGCATTGCGGTGGAACGGGACGCAGGAAGGCAGGGCTCTGCCTCCCACGCCCGATTTCGCCCTGCTAGGGCCCTTGTGATCATGGAGAGACAGTGATCTTTCCATTTGATCCAAGGAAAGCTCTCCAAACCAGCAGGGGAAAGACCTGCTGCACTCCTGTGGCCGGCCAATAGCTGCTGACAACCAAAGAAGAAAAGGCACCAAATAACACATCGTAAACAGCATGTTTGAAACTGGGTGAGAATATTGATCCTTTTTTTACTATTTTACAACTGAATCTCCTGGGAAAGGCTCCGAAGAAGTTAAAAACCTCTGAATGTAAACAGAAGCGGCATTTTAATTTTATAGGGGACAGAAATGTACAATACTGAAGTGGAAGTAGCATAAAGCTACAGTTTGATAAATTTGAGAACTGAGATAACTGTTAAGATTTTCTCTTTGAAAAAAAAAAACCATTGAGGTGAAATATAAGAAATCAATCCCTTGTTTTAAGAGTGGAAAATGGACTTTGATTTACATCTAGTGGTGGATTTTTGTATAGCACTATAATTTGCTTCCTGGCTGCTTGGTGGCTCCTAGCTTGGGATAGCTGGCAATAAAGGAAAATATTTTGGCATCACTTTGACCTTCTTGAATTATAAATACCTACTGAGCTTTGACTTCTAACCTCAAGAGCTAGTGGGAGAGAAAGAAAATATTGACCTTGGACTATACCTGGCTGCGAGAGACTTTTGAGCTGTTTTCAGAGAGGTTGAACATTTTGAACATTGTGGATTACAACCTGTCCTGATTGACAACTTTTGGATACTCGAGACAAAGGATCACTATAAAATATTGCTTTCATGACTGAACCTATATTCTGGAATCTATTGGATTATAACAGATATATATACTGTAATGACCAGAAAACTAAAGGAAACTTTGATCTACTCTTACTGAGACTGGTGATACTAGAAGATCTCCAGGAACGATGCCTCAAGAAAAAACAAACACTTTTCAGAAGGAAATATATTCTGTGCTACAACTAATTCACCAAACAGTTGTTGCAGACAAAGAGGACATAAAATCATAATGAGACTAAAAACAATTTAGACAATATAAATAAGCGAATCTCCAAATTAAATCCACAAATCGAAAGTTCCCAGATAACGACTACAAATAAACCAGAAATCAGAAGACAAAACAGAGGAAATGGATTTAGAGATGGAAGAGATAAAAGAAGGGCAATATAAATGACTTATATACAAACAAAATACTGCAAGACTTAGCTATAACAATGAAAATGCAAAACAGCCTTTACCCCTTAGGTTTGCAAAATACATCTGATGGCAAGGAAGAAGATTGCAAAAAATGGAATTTAGAGCTGTTAGGGGAAATATCACAACTTGGGAGACAGGGAATGAAAAGAGAAATTGAGGGAGAAAGAAATTGGGAGTTGTTTAAGGAATATAAATGGGCGGAATTCCCCCCCCCTCAAAAAAAAAAACCCTACCTAAATTGTCTTCCTCATGCTAAGCAATTTTCATAAAAATAGAAAGAAAATACCTGGGCGATCTAATTGCCCTGGCTTGGAAAGCTACTTGGCAAAGATAGAAAGAGTCAGATTTAAAAAACAGAAGGTTTGACCTTTTAGAGGGGCATTATATGTTTAAATACTTGTTTGAATAAGATTAAAAGAACAGATAACCCTTAGATATGATTAGACTTTTATAATGAAAGATATGATTTAGAACTAAAATAACATTTTTTTTCTTTCTTTTTTTGATATGGGAAATAAGAAGATAAGAGGAGGATTGATATGAATACAACTTTTAGCTATGTAAATGTAATTAAAATTTAAAAAATTATAACTGACAAAAGATATTTCAAATACTGGTAAGAAATCAAACCCTAACATGACCACGAAAAACAGGATATTGATTTATGAATTGATATTATTGTTATTTGTATGATAGTAGTAAAATATGATGAAGATGCTTATATCTAACTCTGTATACATTAACAGTACCAAAAGTTGTAACTGTGTAATGAGGGAAAAATGGAAAAATATGGGGAAGAAAGGAGGATCAGTAGTATTGAACACATTTATATTGAAGACGTTAATGTTAAATATATGAACCCAGAAAATATATTGTTTATTAAGCACTAAAGATAAGACATTACAGGTATTTTTTTTTTTTTAAATTTATAAGCCGCCCCACTCCCGAAGGATTCTGGGCGGCTAACAATAAAAAACACATAAAACATAACAAAACAACAATACAAAAACAATCATCCAGGGGTAAGGTTTTATAAACCCCAGGCCGGCCGGAAAAGCCAGGTCTTAAGTAGCTTACGGAAGACCAACAGGGTGGGAGCGGTCCTAATCTCCGGGGGGAGCTGATTCCAAAGCGTGGGCGCCATCACAGAGAAGGCCCTCCTCCGCGGCCCCCCCAAATGGCACTGTTTGGCCGACGGGGCCCGAAGGAGGCCCAGCCTGTGGGATCTAACCGGATGTAGGGAACTATGAGGTAGTAGGCGGTCTCGCAAATAGCCTGGCCCTGAGCCATATAGGGCTTTAAAGGTAATGACCAACACCTTGAATTGGACCCGGAGACCAATAGGCAACCAGTGCAGCTCACGGAGGATAGGTGTAACGTGGGTGTATCGAGGAGCATCCACTATCACTCGCGCGGCTGCATTCTGGACCAACTGTAGTCTCCAAATACTTTTCAAGGGTAGCCCCATGTAGAGCGCGTTGCAGTAGTCTTCAATTTATGACTACTTGCTTAGCAGCAGACCTCTTCACAGCTACTAACAATCCAGATTCAATTTAGGACACTGCTCAACCTCTCAGGTCATGTGATCAGATTTCAGACACTTGGCAGCCAGTCCACATTTATGGCCATTTGCAGTATCCTGCAATCATATGACCAGAATGTGTTTTGTTTTGGGGTTTTTCTGCCAGAAACCTGTATTTGCTTCTATTTTTTGGCAAAAAAAAAAACAAAAACAATGTGGACAGCAAATTCACAAAGTCACTGCGGAAAATCATAAAATCAAGTGCAGTCACGTGACCCGCTTAATAACTAGCACAACGTACAAACCATAAATTGTAGTCCTACGTCAAGGACTGCCCAGTGGTGGGATTCAGCCAGTTCGCACCGGTTCGGTAGAACTGGTAGCTAAATTTTGTTGAGTTCGGAGAACCAGCTGAACCCATGCTGCTTCTGGAAGTCCATTTTAGCCTCGGAGGTCTGAAGAAGGTCTCCCAGGCCTAGAATGGCCCATCAGAAGTGTGTTGATGTCACTTCCGGAAGTCCGTTCTAGGCCTTGGAGACCTGGAGGAAGCCTCCCAGGCCTAGAACAGGCCACAGGAAGTGCATGGATGTCACTTCCAGAAGTCCATTCTAGGCCTCAGAGGCCCAGGCCTGCATCCACACAGAGAACCGAATGTTTCGGTATTTGAATCCCACCACTGGGACTACCTGTATCATAAACTCTCCCCAGATCAGCTCACCTCAGGGCATCATAATGGAAGAGAGCGGCTCCATCCCAGAGGGGACTGCCTTCAGGCAGCTCCAACAAGTGAGCCAAGTGGCGAAGCCCAGGAGAAAAACCATCATGCTCTAAGATTGTTCGGAATTTTAGCTTACCTCTGTTAGTGTGTACGCCTCCTCAGCCGTACATTCTGCTTTCACGGTAGGGTTACTCAGTGCAAATATGATGGGTCTCTGATTGATGTCGGCCATCGCTTTGATGACATCATGAGAAAACAGCCGCCCAGCCCCGGCAACTCCTGAAAGTGGAAATAAGACCACGGCTCAAAGAAAATGTTCCAAATATTTTCAGGCAGGTGGGGCAGAAGCTGTCCGAACAGTGTGACAAGCTATAAATCTCTGTGTTGAGAAATTTGGACAGAGTGTGGCCACTGCAGGAACGTTTTGGAATGAAGCGACACACATTCCCTGAATTGTATGCAAGCTCCCACTTGTTGTAAGGAAAAGAATAAAGTGAAAAGAACTCCATTTTTCTGTAGTCAGCAAGGCTCTCTAGACCAGCGTTTTTCAAACTTGGCAAGTTTAAGCGACGTGTGAACTTCAACTCCCAGAATTCCCCAGCCAGGACTTCAACTGGGCTTCAATTCCCAGAATTCCCGTCAGTCATGCTGGCTGGGGGATTCTGGGAGTTGAAGTCCACACATCTTAAACTTGCTGAGATTGAAAAACACTGCTTTAGACATTTGGAAATTCCAACATCAGAAATGTAGATGTAGAAGCAGCAAATCCATCGGATGAGTAACCTGGGAATGGTCTGAAACGCTCACCGATAATGGCAGAAGGCTGAAGAACGTTCACCGCATCCAAGAAAGATTTGGGTATGTTCCCTGGAGCTGGATGAGTAAAGGGCTCCTGGTTGACGTCTATCGCTTCTGCCCGGCCCTAAAAGGTGATGAAATAAAAAACAACTGGTCGGGAAACCAAAACCAACATGGATCTAACACTGGATGGGCTCTTTCCAAAACTGACAGGCGCCCTACCTTTATCAACAAGCCATCTTTATCAAACATCCAAATTTTCTTGCAAGCTTCTTCTGCAGAAAGACCATTTTCCACCATAGCCATGAGGATGAGGTTTGCAATCCCAAGGGCGGCCTGATGGAGAAGAAAAAGAGGAGAAAAAGTGCGGATTTGGCAGGGCTGTGTTGGCATCAATAAAGCCACTTGGAATTCAATTTCCAGAGGACACTAAAACAAAGAAAGAAGTGACGCTTGGCATGTCACTCTCTCGGTTTCTATAGGCTTATTGAATGGCTATTCCACTTTTTTCCACCAAGGAGAAAGAGCACTTGAGACTACAAATGCTAAAGGGACATGCCACGCAGAAGTTTAAAAAATAAGTAAAATAATAGCAATAAGAGCCAGCTTGGTCTAGTGGTCAAGGCACCCGGCGAGAAAGTAGGAGACTGGGAGTAGCCTAGTCCGGCCTTAGGCAAGGAAAACCAGCTGGTTGACTTTGGGCCAGTCACTCTCTCCAACCCACCTCAAAGGGTTGTTGTGAGGAAAACAAGAGGAGGAAGATGTGTTGGATATGTTTGCCACCTTGAGTTATTTGTAAAAATAATAAAGCCAGTATCCAAATACAAAAAATGAAAATTAAAGTACAGGCAGTCCTTGACTTACAACTGTGAGTATAGAATGACGATCATACATCGCAGTCATTAAGCAGATTACTACATGACTGCACCCGGTTTTATGACTTTTCTTTTTTAAAAAAAAATATATATATTATTGATTTTTTTAATTTTTAAGAAAAAGTACTCAGGATACACCGTGGTGTTTGGGTAATCAGACATCCAAAAGTAAAAACATAAATAAACGACTCAACTTAATACATTCACTGTCCCCTCTCTATTTCCCTCAAATAACATGATATGTTTAAAATATTCCATTTCTAAATTAAATTTCTATTACTACTAAACCTGTTTTAAAACTTTATCAGTTTACAATTACCATAATCAAATTCAACTTTAAATCAATAAGTTATCAATTCAGGTATCCCTTCCAGATGTATTCTAATTCTTAATCTCTCTCCTCCCTCCTTTTATCACCAATCTTTTATTTCTTCTTCCACTACACAATAGCTATCTTAGTTAAAAAAAATAATGTTAAACCTTAATTCGTTTCAATTCATTACACAAACTTCAAATTTCATCCAACTGATTATCATACCTTACCACATCTATGTTATTGTACAAAAAGATCACCTAACTAATTTAAAACACTCCATTAGTTATTAAAACCATCCAAATCTAAGAAATCAACATTTTTCAATTCCAATATATAATTTTCATCAAAATAAATCTATTATTCCAAAAAGTACATTCTTAATCTATCTAAAATATCTGTTCTAATAATCACCCTCGTATATATATATATTTATATTTTTTCTTGCTTCTAACTCTAAATCATAATCCTTAAAACAATCCATAAATCCAACATTGCCTTTTAATCCATTACACAATTTTAAATTTCTCTTTTCAGTCTAATTCTGGCTTTTTTTCTGTGCCAGGCAGGTTTCCATAAAGACGCTTCCCTTTCAGCCAGTAGATCTATTTTTGTTGCTTGCAGTAGCCTTTGAAAGAATAGAAATCCCATCCTCTGCATTAAACATCTATTTCTCTCCTCCTTGAAGCATCGTTGCTTTGTAGTTTGAGATCTCAATCTTTGCTTCTTCTGTTCCTCTAAGTTGCAGATGGAAGGTTTATAAGATAGAATAAGTTTCTCTTTTATCTCTGTTGATTCCTCTTCTAATATGTTTTGATTTATACCATCGTCAGATGTAGCCTGGACATCCATTTGAACGTTTGAAGTGAAATTTCTGGATCTTAGTTCTGTAGTAAACTTTTTCATTGTAGCACATATTTCTGCAGTAGCCTCATAGATATTTTCCAATATAAGTGTACAGTTTAATTGTGACTGAGGTTTCTCCATTTTGATAGTGATTTAAAAAGTCTCTTTTTTTCTTTTTTGTGTATACTTGATATAATTTAGGCAATATCCACCCCCCCACAGTTCCCACAGCTGCACAGCTTATCTTTTCTCTTCAAAGTATTTTGAAGGTCAGGTCTGTTCCATTTTCAAACCAAGTAACCAGAAGTTGCAGTATTAAATTTTCATCACTAGATGTCCTCAGTAAATTAAATAAGGTCTTTTCCAGACACCATTTCCTTTTTTCTATCTTTTAAAGTATAATGTTAAAAAGAAATAATCTTCCAGCATAGGATGATAGTACAGTTCTTAGAAAGAGAGGAAATTTTTTTTCTGTACCCCCAAAAATATAGAAATAAAATATAGTCTTTAAAATTTTGTTCTATTTTTATAGAACACCTTTCTTCCCAAGGAATGTAGAAGCTGCCTTTTCAAGCCAGGGAAATTATTCCAACAAGGCTCTTTCAGGTACCAAAAACAAAATAAAATAGAATAGCAAAGAAAAATCTCACCCGGATTCACCACAGGGATTCTTACAGCTTAGATGTTCTTTGACTTGCGGTTTGAAGCAGCAGGGTGATCGGCCATTTTACTGGCCGATCTTCTTTTCCGTCGGCCCTCAGAGATAGCTCGGACAGCTGAAGGAGCCGCCGCTCCTCATCAGCAGAGCCTCCTCGACAGAAGTTGCACCCTCCAGGGCGACTTTTGACCCGCATAAGGGTCTAACAACGGAGGGAAGGCTAGCCAACGAGGAGACGAGTCTCCCCGTGCGACTAGGAATGCTGCGAACCAGAACTGGAAGTTGGTTTTATGA
Organism: Crotalus tigris; assembly: GCF_016545835.1. Classification (NCBI taxonomy): domain Eukaryota; kingdom Metazoa; phylum Chordata; class Lepidosauria; order Squamata; family Viperidae; genus Crotalus; species Crotalus tigris. The sequence goes on along the minus strand of NW_024098538.1, from coordinate 105,906 downwards.
CTTTTCTGTGGCAGTGGTTAATGACCACTATGGTCATTAAACAAGCCCATTGCACCAACTGGGGATTTTTGCCAAAACCAGAGATAAACCCTGATGTCCAACAACCCCCCCCCCCGCTGAAAACTGTGGTTATGTGGTTATGCAGAATAGACAGCAAATGATTATAAAGGCAGCCCCGTCGCTAAGCACCCAACGCATGCAGTCATGTGACTGTGGGGGAGGGGCAGCCCTTGGGCCTTCGAAACTGGGTCAGATGCAGATGAACTGGAGCTCCATTCACAACTTTGAACGGTCACTAAGCAACCAACAGTCATTGAGCAAGGCCTACCTGTACTGTTTTAAAAGCCTGATAAAATAATACAGTGAGAATCATAGTTTAAGTTATTCAAAAGGCAAGAGTGAAAAAGGGCCCACCTGGAAAGCAACTGGCTGAATCCTTAAGGCTAATGGCCACATTTTTCATATTGGGGGGGGGGACCCTAATTTAAGGCTCTGCTGAAATGCAACAGGGTAACTGGGAACAGCAGGGAGCTGGATCCCACAAAAATGAGTTTAAGGATGACGTGTAACCCAGGCTGCCAAATGCCCAACCCCACAACACCACCTAGGCCAGCAGGTTTTCCACTTGGCAATTTTAAGATGCAGGGACTTCAACTCCCAGAATACCCCAGCCAGTGGGCAAAAAACAGTCTTCCAGGGTAGCCTTGCACAGAGGGCACTGCGGCAGTCTAGCTCTAACCTATCCCAGCTCTGTTTGGCTCAACAACCGTTCATATTTGACAACTAAATGCAAAGTACACGGGCTCAAATTTGTTGCAGCAGTCTAACTGCACGACTCACTTCTCCTGCCCCAAGGAAGAGGATCCGGTGGTCGGCGAGCGGCTTCCCAATGACCTTCTCTGCTGCCAGCAATCCAGCCAAGGCGACCGCTGCGGTCCCTGGGGAAGGAAGGACACGCCATGTCTCCGGAGCTTAAAAGGCAGAAGCGAGGAAAACGGAGCCCAAAGGGGCACACGGGGAATAGGCTGACTGCTTACCCTGTATGTCATCGTTGAAAATGCAGTATTTTTCTCGGTATTTCCTCAAAAAGCGGAAGGCGTTGTGATTGCCAAAGTCTTCAAACTGAATGAGGGTGTTCTGGCCGTACCTGGAAGGCACAGGCAGCATCCGTGTCAGCCACGTAGACCCTGCACACCTCTCCAATTTAAGTGTCCTGAGCAAGCACCTGGTATTTGCACACAGGCAGTCCTCAACTTACAACAAAATGGTTGAGCGACCATTCAAAATTACAGTGGCACTGAAAAAAGTAATTTCTAGCCTTTTTTCACACTTTACGAGTATTGCAGCCTCCCCGGGGCCACGTGATCAAAATTCAAACACCTGGCAACCGGCATGTACTTACGACGGTCGCAGTGTCCTGGGGTCACACGATGATCCCCTTTGGCGACCTTCTGACAAGCAAAATCAACGGGGAAAGCCAGATTACTAATCTAACAACTGCAGTGATTCACTTAACAACTATAGCAAGAAAGGTTGTAAAATGGGGCAAAACTCACTTAACAATTGTTAAATGAAGAAACAACAGAAATTCCAGGCTCCGTTGTGGTCAAAGTCGAGAGCCATCTATACTACCTATGCAGAGGTATACCTAAAGGCACAAATGACCAGGGTCAAATGTGTCAAACTTTGGACACGTTTTAGGAGGAAATCCAGTTCTATGGAAAAGGCTCCAGTGCTGGGAAAGGTGGAAGGAAGGAAGGAGAAGAAGAAGAAGAAGAAGAGGACAACCAACAGCGAAGTGCATGGATACATCATATCTTTGTTTCTGTTTTTTAACTATGCTAATGTTGCTTCAGGGCATGGGTCTTGAGGTTTTCCCATTGCAGAAGGGCAGGATGTCACTCACACTGCTTCCTCTTAGGGAATTCCACTGCTAAATTTCAACTGTGTGGTTAAAAAAAACACCCTTTGGCCCACAAAAAGGGGAGTTTGTGACCATATTCATCTCTTGGGATGCCAGTTGTCAATTCTCATCTTTGCTAAATAGATCAACGTCTTCTTGGTCATGCAGGAAAGGCTGTCTGTTGACCTGCACGGATTCTTTCCATGCTTGCAGTGGAACAAGGCTCAAGATTTATACCTGCCTACCACGGCTTCCATGAATTCATCAATTAGTTCATCATAAAGCTGCGAGCGGTCTCGTTTCTGATATAACCCCATATAAAATGGATCTTCCAAAAGTGTCTAGGAAAATGGAAAAACAAAGCAAAGTCACCGCACCGATCTCTGACACTGAATTAGACTCTGTCACTCCTAGGAAACCTGGATATTTGCAGGACATTTTCTGAGAAGGCTGTCACGGCATGGATAGTCCTTGACTTACGAGCAGAACTGAGACTGGAATTTTAGTCACTAAGCGATGCAATCAGGAAGCGAATCATCACGTGATCAGACCCAATTTTACAATATTTTTATTGCGGTTGTTAAAAGAATCACGGAGGTTGTTAAGCAAATCATGTGACTGTTAAACAAGTCATGCGGCCGTTAAGCAAATCTGGCTTCCCCAATTGACTTTGCTTCTGGGAAGCCCGCTGGGAGGGTCGCAAACCGTCCTGGGATGCTGCAGCTTCATATATGGCAAGTTGCTCGCCAAGCACTTGAATTGTGATCAGGTGACCAGGTTGTGACCTCAAGGACAGACCGTAGGTCACTTTTTGCGAGGCCATAACTTTGAACCACCAATAAACGAACGGTCATAAGTCAAGGACTACCTTTGGTGGAACTTTAAACCCTTGGTCATCTATTAGAAATATTCTACAAATGCCGCAAAGAGATTCGCATTTAAGAAAAAGGTACTAAGAATGTGTTCACAAACATGTCAAAATTCTTCAGTGCTAGACAAGGCCCCGGGGGGCTTCTGTGACTCGGATGTTTTAAGCAGAAGAGGACTAAGAAAAGTGTGCCGAGTCACACTTTGTCACAAAACAAAGACAACTGTTGGAGAACGTGAATATCATACAGGTAGTCCTCGACCTACGACCATAACTGAGCCCAAAATTTCTGTTGCTAAGCGAGACAGTTGTTAAGTGAACTTTGCCCCATTTTACAACCTTTCTTGCAAGTTGTTAAGTGAATCACTGCAGTTGTTAAATTAGTAATACAGTTGTTAATTGAATCTGGCTTCCCATTAACTTTGCTTGTCACAAGGTCACAAAAAGGGACCACGTGACCCCCGGGACAATGCAACGGTCATAAATATGAGTCAGTTGCCAAAGGTCTGAATTTTGATCAATTGACCGTGGGGATGCTGCAACGGTTGCGACTGTGAAAAATGGTCATAAGTCACTGTTTTCAATGCCGTTGTAACTTTGAATGGTCACTAAATGACCTGTTGTTGACCTGTTGTAAGTCGAGGATTACTTGTAGTGGGAAGAGCTGGGAGGAACTTCCAAGTTAATCTAGCCAAACTCCCACTGTGTGGCATCTCACCCCACCAATGAACACCACTGACGAGCAAGTGGTATCTGGTGGGTGTAGAACATGTAACAACTTACCTGATTGTCAGTTCCAACATCGATACACACAGGAAGGCACTTGTCAGGTTTTATTCCAGCACAGGCGGTGTATAAACAGAGTTTGCCAACTGGGATTCCCATTCCATACACTCCCAGATCCCCAAGGCCCAAGATACGTTCTCCATCTGTGACAACAACAGCCTTGAAGGACAGAAGTGGATATAGAAGTGCATCAGATTACAAGAAGAAGGAAAGACAATGTGACAAAGAATTCATAGTTTAGCTGGCGAGCGTACCCCCTCTCTATTTGTTAGCTGCACTCCAGGAAACTTATCTGGTACTAGAGCAGTGGTTCTCAACCTTTCTAATGCCGCGACCCCATAATACAGTTCCCCATGTTGTGGTGACCCCCAACCACTTATACATCACCGGGTGCCAGGGGTGTGGCCAAAGAAAAGGGGGGAAAAATGGCAGACAGCCTTGTTTGGCGACCCCCGTGAAATGGTCGTTCGACCCCAAATGGGGTCCCGACCCACAGGTTGAGAACCACTGTACTAGAGAAAATCCAGCTGAAAGAAGAAAATACAGCCAGTACCTTCACATCATTCTCTGGCCAGTTGTTTACCACAGATCGGATGTGGCCCTTATCTGTTACGGCAATGTATAATCCTCTGCAAAGAAATCAAAGCAGAAATGCAAGGATCAACCTGGTATACTTTCTCCTTATTCATTTTAAAAAGTTGAATATGACACCTTGAAAAAAAACAGGTAAAACTAAGATAGCACTTGAGATCCATGTCATTGTTAAAAGCTTACAGAATCTGCAAAAAAGCAAAATTTATCTGATTTTAACATTCACATCCAGTTAATTTTGTCATGTGAAATGAAGCAGGAAAAAATATCTCTGAACAGGCAATAATACTGAATAAGTACAATTCAGAAAGGAAAGGAAGATTCAAAACACTTGAGCGGAAGATGGAAAGATTCAGCACAGCCCACCCCCCACATAGTCAGTAAAATTCACAAAACTTGCCAAGATGGACAAATTGACTCCTTTGATTAAAGACAGTATTTACATTTATTGATAACTGAAAATCCCTTATGGACTCTTTGCATAAAAATGAGGGAAAAAAATGAACTTTAGATTTATGGTTTTAATGATTAGGCAAGATATTTTATAGAATGAAAAGAGTCATGATATAATTTTAGATGAAAAAATAAAGTACAATTGTCTTTATATCATTCTTCTGTTTTCTACTTTGTTTTATTTTTTTAATTGCAGTTTTAGCTTTTTCTTTTATTCTCTTTCCATTTTTCTTTCCTCTGTTTTAGTTTGTATTGCTTATTATAACTTAACATGTTCAATAAAAACTATTAAAGAAAACCCAAATAGTTGAGTGAATGTTGTCTTTTTCCCATTATTCTCTGACAAGAAAGAGCAGTATCAAGTTCCAGGATAAAAATTATTTGTTACTACAAGGGGGGGGGGAGAAATCTTTATCATCCTTCATCAACTTGGTCCAACTCAATTAGAGAGCTCTAACAGGGCTATTTTTATGTAGATTGTACCATAATCATTTCTTTTATTTACTTTGTATAGATTGAGGTGCCACCCAATTCTAGTGTGAGATGTGTTATCCATATTGTGGCACTGATGCTCTGAATTGGATTCACTAAATTAACCTGATCATATGCAAAGTTATCAGCATTCAAGCTGCTGGGGGAAAAAATTATCACAACATTTACTATCTAGCTCAGTGTCTCTCAACTTCAGCAACTGTAAGATAGGTGGAGTTCAACTCCGAGAATTCCCCAGCCAGCCCTGGAATTCCGGAAGTTGAAGTCCACCCTTCTTAAAGTCACTGAGGCTGAGAAATACTGAGCCAGCTTATTTAGTGAAATCAAAATTATCAGCTAGATTGAGCCTTAGAAAATCCATGTCTCTTTGGCTTCTACAAATAAGAATTTTTGTGATGAGGGCCAGGAAATGAACATTTATTCCAGGAAGTGAGGAAGATCTAAATAATAATGAAGAAAAACATAAATCATTTTATTTAGAAGATTTATACAGCCCTTCCCCAGTTAGCAACTCTCAGGAAGGTAGAAAATAGAAAATGGACTCTAAGTAGAAACAAAACACGGGTGAAGAAGAAGAAAAGAAGAAGAATAAGACAAGAGGACCCAGATTGTTGGGGGCAATGTAAATATATATATACATTGCTTATTGGTGTACACCGCTTAGAGAGTGCTCGCACTTAAAGCGGTATATAAGTCTCATAAATAAATAAATAAGAGAAATCGAAATTTTTAATGTCACCATCAATTCTTTGGGTTACTACAGTCAGCAGAAATAGTGCTTTATTGAGGAATACCAAGTTAATAAATAACAAACATAAAATTAAAAAGAATAGTGAGTCTGTTATTGAGTTTCCAGAATGAAAGAGCAGAAATATTCGTGACAATTACATAAAAAAAATCATAAGGCTGTCCTTACTTTGGCCTTCTAAAAATATGCCCATACTGGGAACACGCAAGGCCTACTGTTGGTGTGTAGACAATGGGCATTAATTGTTCAATATCATCTTGTAGAATCCTATAGAACAGCTTCTCATTTCTTTCCTGAATTCCCATCACGTAGATGTACCTGTGGGCAGAGAAGCGGAGAAACAATAGGAAATGTGTGTGCTTATATAGATTTACCTCTTTTGGGGGACAGATTTCAACCCTCAAACATAACACTGTATTGCCTTTCTGTCACTATCAGTTTTATTTTCTAAAGAAGCTGACTGGGATATGAGATATGGTGACCAAAATTGGCTGCATATTCCAGGTGTGGTCTTACTAGGGTTTTATAAAGTGGTAATATTACTTTGCGTGATCTTGATTCTATGCCTCTGTTTATACAACCCAGGATAGTGTTGTTTTTTTGGGTTGCTTCAGTGCCGTTGTAAATTGAAGATTACCTGTATCAATGGCTAATCTCTTTCACTGTTTATTTCCGTTTATAATTTAACTTTTCAAGTTTCTGAAACATTGTTGCTAGCAATCTGGAATATTTGGCTAGAAAGATGGGGCAGGAGCCAAGGAAGCCATCCCAAAGATGCTCTTTCAAAAGGCAACTGTACTTTCTTTGCTTTTTCCTCAAAGCCGTTTCGCTTCTCATCCAAGAAGCTTCTTCAGTTTTGACTGAATGAGAAGCAAAACATCTTTAAGGGAAAAAAACAAAGGAAGTTCAGTTGCCTTTTGAAAAAGCACCTATGGGGCAACCATGGCCTGGATGATTGAGAATCTCCACTGACAAGGAAGCAATCCAAGCGAAATGAACACCCAACAGCAAAGAACCGTACGTGTGTATAATGTAATGCAGCCTGATGCCATTTTGGGCTTTCTGGAGAGGAGACGCTAGAATCTGGGAGGACAGATGTGAAGTAGGCAATCTTGCCCCTGGCCGGGCCCCGAGAGGTGAGGATTCCAGTTTGCTAGACTGGAGGGCGAGGAAGACAAGTAAATGAAGCTGCTGTGGAAAACAAAGCAGGTGACAAGAGCTATTTTTAATACAGAATGCACATTCGAATGAATGCCAGTTTCAGATTCCATATCCAGCGTTACAGACGAACCGGGTGTAAAACATTAGGTCTTGTATATATAGTAGGTGGTTGTGAAAATGACCTTAGACTACAGACAGAATGCTGTGCATATAACTCTTCAGAAATAAACCTCATGAATCACAATTTACTCCCCAGAAAAAACGGGGCCTGGATTAGATTGCAGAAATCTTTGTATCAGGGGAAAATAATGAATGCAACTCTGATTAGCCAACATTTGTACAAGGGGAACAGCAGTTCTCTTGAGAAATATGCAGTCCAGTCGCAGGTCACTTTATGGTCAATTAACCAGCTTTTGATTTCTCCTTCCAGGAAGATTATATATTAACACTCAAGTCATAAAATATGTTTCCAGTCAACAAGGAAAAAGAAAGGCTGCTGTAACTTAAAAAGTCACTATACAACACAGACTTACCTTGAGGCAAGATGGGCAGCCTTTCAATTTTATCAACGAACACAGATGGACACTATATGTGTGTATGTACAGGCACACTGATATGCATGTGCACCCTTTCAAGATCTAGGGAAGAGGGCTACACCTTCACCGGAGGGGTGGGACCTAAATTTTCAGCCATACGGGGGGATAATTCTGAAAAAATAATTAGATTTTCTTTTTATACAACCTTTACTATTTTTATAAATAACTCAAGGTGGCGAATATATGTAATATTCCCCCTCTTATCTTCCTCACAGCAATAACACCGTGAGGTGGGTTGGGCTGAGAGAGAGTGACCCAAAGACACCAAGCTGGCTTAGGTACCTAAGGTGGGACTAGAACTCACCGTCTCCTGGTGATTGGCCCAAGGTCACCCAGCTGGCCTTCATGCCAAAGGCGGGACAAGAACTGACCGTTTTCCTGTGATTGGCCCAGGGTCACCCAGCTGGCCTTCATGCCTAAGGCAGGACTACAACTTCCAGCCTCCTAGTTTCTATCGTGGTACCTTAACAACTAGATCAAACTTTCAAGATCTCACTCAGAATAGGTGAACTAAACCTAACCCAAGGTAACCACACAGGGCAGAATTTATTTTAAAAATGGTATTAAAATGAAGTTGCCTTTGAATTTTGGTAAGGTGATCGTGGAAGACTCTGGAAAAGTTGCAAATCCAGGTTTGGGAGTGCTGCCAACCCCAACCCCTTTGTATTAAAACTAGCAATAAAATACGAATGTTGACGATATTCTGAAAATGGCAAAAAATGGAAGAGTTTGAATGCATTTGGTTCCTTTGGAGGGAGAACTCCATCAACCAGCATTCCCCCCTCTCCAGCGTGTCTGGGATATTTGCAACTGTGCTTCTCCAGATCACAACTGGAACCCAACACCAGGAAGGTGCAGAGAATCAGCTCCCAAAGAGTAGCTCTCCTCCAATCGGGTCTTACTTCTCCAAGGGATCCGTCATCTTGGCTATGTTCTTATGGAAACGTAAAGCTTGGAGGTCCTGCGTCTCGATCTTCGGAGGCAAGAGCCCTTGAAGCCCCAACATCTGCCGTTCTTTTAAGGTAAAAGCCATGCCCTGAACAGAGACAGGAAGAGGAAAAGAGAAGATTAGCCCCCACTCCAGGTATGGGGAAGTCCTTTGGCCAAACGATTTTAGTGGGATCCTACTAGTTCTTCACCTGAAAAATGATTCCCTCCTTTGTCCTTAATCAGTCCCAGAGGTGGGGAACCATGGCCCCTTTATGACTCAACAGGCCTGGTGAAGTCCACAAGTCATAAAAGGGTCACCCCTGATCCAGACCAACACGCTCTCTTTGATTTGTTCCTTTCACGTTATTTAATGTGGCTCATTTTCTTCCTATTCCAGAGTTTATTGTATTTAACACAAAAGCCGGTTATATGAGCTAGAAATTGATGCTGCATTTAATAAAAATAGGTTTTCAATTGCTCACCATGTGGCCATGATGAGTTATACTCGTGATGGGCAAGCTCCATCGTGGTCATAACTCAAGGATTACCTGCAAGTCCCCTGTTGCCCTTCTAACTACGGCTGCCATTCTTAGCCCTGATGTTTACGCAGCATGTTTCATCCTCTAGTGGGTCAGCTTCAGTGAAACAAATGCTCAACTGAGCCACCAAACCAAACCTGGATTTTAGGCACAAAGACACTTATTTTTCTCACCCAAAAAATCCCAGGTAATCGGTTGATCAAACATCTGCTATATACTACTTTTCCCTAGAGAAACTCCAGTTTCCCCCCATTTTCCCCTTCTCTCACACACAAAGTGACTGAAACAGGCTGTGCTATTCTCTTGCACTATACGGATAGTCCTCGACTTACAACAGTTCATTTAGTGACCATTCAAAGTCACATTGGCACTGAAAAAAATGAGCGATGACCGTTTTTCACAGTTACCGTCTTGGCAGCATCCCCATGGCCTTGTCATCAAAACTCAGACGCTTGGCCACTGGGTCAGACTTGTGACCTTTGCTGTGTCCCAGGACCACGTGATCCCCTTTTGCGACCTTCCGGCCAGCGAAGTCAAGGGGGGTGGAGGCAGATTCACTTAACAACTGAGTTACTAACTTATCAACTGCAGTGATTCACTTAACAACTGAGGCAAGGAAGGTTGTAAGATGGGGGCAAAACTCACCTAACAAATGTCTCACTTAACAACATAAATTTTGGGGTCAACTGTGGTCGTAAGTTAAGGACTATCTATATTGTGTGAAAGCAGCCAAACTGTAGCCTATTCCGCAATCCATGGTTAAACAAATGTTCCATAACATGACATGACACAAGCTGAGTCAACCGCAGACTGGATTACCATCTACATCATACACTAAGGCAGGGGTCCCCAACCCCCAGGTCGTGGACCGCCAAAGGGCCAGGGCAGGCAGAAAACGGGCCACACAAACTAACGAAGCTCCCATCCACGGGATGCCCATCTCTGCACGGAACCATCCCTGGTGTCCAAAAGGTTGCACTAGGTGCCACGAAAAGGGATCCCAATAATAAAGCAAAAAGGGGATTTATTACAATTGTCCACATTGCAACTCTTTAGTTACTAACCATCAACAGACTGTAGATCTGCTCAATATTCAGCTTCTCTCTCTGTCTCTCTTTTAATATCTGGCACTGCTGAATGTCTCAACACAAAGCTCCTGCAGCAGTCTTCCACCTTACATTAAGTTTCACGGCACTAGTGTGAATTTAAGACGTGGTGTACAGTACACCCATGATACACTTACCTTGTTCGTCCTGGGGTTAAGCATCAGAGGCTTCCCTTTTTCCTTCCTATGCATGCTGCGATGTGCCAACCAGGTGCAGGGGGAAGCGCCCATTCTTAACCGGGAGAGCATCGTGCATATAGTCGGCCTAGGAGAGAGAAAAAGAGGAAATGGAATAGCTCCGTCTGCTTCAAAAGGTAGACATTCAAGCAGATGTATAAAAATAGCAAGATTTTCTGATTTTAGTTAAAGAGGATGCAACTGTTTGAAAAAAGGACTGTTTATAAATAAGGCGCAAAGACTTCTTTGAGGGGTATAAATGATTGAAAGGAAGACGTCAACATTAGAGTCCTATTTCCACTAGGGGCCTTTCAGGTGGGTTTTAGGATGTACTGTTAGGCTATGGAAAAACCTTACGCTCTTTTGTTCTGTATTCTCTACACCAGTGGTTCTCAACCTGTGGGTCGGGACCCCATTTGGGGTCGAATGACAATTTCACGGGGGTCACCAAACAAGGCTGTCCACCATTTTTTTCTCCTTTTCTTTGGCCATGCCCCTGGAACCCGGTGATGTATAAGTGGTTGGGGGTCACCACAACATGGAGAAATGTATTATGGGGTCGTGGCATTAGAAAGGTTGAGAACCACTGCTCTACACCAATGTTTCTCAACCTTGGGAATTTTAAGATAGGTGGACTTCAATTCCCAGAATTCTCCAGCCAGCATGCATGGCTAGTCGGCTGAGGAATTCTGGGAGTTGTAGTCCATAAGTCTTAAAAAGTTGCCAGATTTTGGGACTCTCACTCTAAGCCAATGTTTCATTCTGTAATTTGGCATCGCTCAGTCTAGGATCCCCTGCTTGAGTTCTGTATGCAACATCTAAATTTCCCAAAAGTCTGCTGGGTGGGGACTCTGAGCTTCGCAAAGGGCTACACACCCTTGGAGGTGGCTTGATTATGGGCGGCTGATGAAAGGCATGGATGGTGATTGAGAAACACTGCTCTACACCCACAGCGGAAGGAGGGTCTTCTCCTTTTTTCAAGAAGGAAATGAGAATATCTCTTTCCCTTTTCTGTGTGGGCATGAAGATCTTACTACACACAAGGGAGGCGTGGCAGTTAAGGCACTGAAGGACCTTGCCCAATCATCAAAATTACAACCGACTCAAGTTACAAGGTTGCTGTTGTGGGGAAAATGTGGAGGAAGGGGATCTATCCACGCTGCCTTGAACTCCTGGATGAAAAGGCATGATATAAATCTAATCAATAAACACGGTATAATGTTATATGTTTGATACGCGTGTTCACGGGTTGCTTTCTCACTCTGCATCAACGGTCATTAGGAGGCTTATGAGTCACTTTTCAGCAAACTTTGGACCTTCCCAAGAATGTGGCCTTGAAGAGTGTTGTATTGTTGTTCCCAGGTAGAAATGGGGCCACAACTGACTGGGCACAGAGAATGTTGGCCGCTGCAGCTCAATTTGTCTCAAAGGGGATGGGTTTGGGAAGGTTACCGCGTAACCCAAGAAAAGGGAAACGTTCATTTACCCCAGTGACAAGGGCAATTCCAGTCTCAGTTCCAAGGGACGTTTACTTTGCTAGGCACTGTTTTACAGTAATTGCTATAAATTACCTGAAGTACTCAACACTGTTTTACTGAAAAGTGAAAGCAAAGGAAGCAGCTGGAGAACAGGAGATTTGTAGCCAACCGTGGATACACAATTTACAGCTAGCAAGCTTTTTTTTTAGTTCAGTGGCTGAAGAGGAGATCCCAGAACAGGATTCTCATACTTGGAATTAAATCCGCAAGACAGGTCCTTAAAGAAGGATCACAGATGCAAGCAACATCAAGGCTCAGACTCTGCTCAGAGTTGCCTAAACCATGAGATGAATGACAAATAAATAGGAAGGAAGGAAGGAAGGAAGGAAGGAAGGAAGGAAGGAAGGAAGGAAGGAAGGAAGGAGGGAAGGAAGGAAGGAAGGAAAAAAGGGAAAGAAAGAAAAAGAAAGAGAGAGAGAGAGAGAGAAAGAGAAAGAAAGAAAGAGAAATCCTTCCAGTTGTTAAGTTCAGGTGCTAATTGCACCTTCACTCAAGTGGCTCTCTTGGGCTAGGATGAGGAACAGACCCCAACAAATCATCTTCTGATAAGGGCTGTCTCCAGTTCTTTCCTGACCTTTATCTTCCCCTGCAACTCGCAGTCTTCGAGGAAGGCTGTGTCCTCCTTGGCAGAGGCCAACAGAGTCTATACTGCCTTAGAACATCAATCACGACTGGCCCAAAGCCATTGTCTGCAAAGGCCTGGGGGTTTAGGCAATACCTATAAATAGCAGCTGGGCACCAACAGCAGGCAACAATTGTCCTAGCCTGGCAAAGTTTCCCTAGGGCTGTTTGCTACGTTTGTCACCTGTGCTGAAACATCCCCTTTCCAGCGTCATCAGCAGAATTTCCCACCACTTAGTCGCCCATGCTATCTTTCCACCCAGGTCCATCTTCCCACTGGGGAGAGAGCCTCACAGCTAAAAGACAGCAGTATTTAAAAAAAAATGCTATTTTTCTGCAATGTCAATTCCTTCCTTCTCAAATATTGTCCAGTTCTAGCACCGTCGGTTAGTCCCAACGTTGTCCTGGAACTATGCTGAAGTGGAACCCAACACAGGAACGTATCATTTCTGCAACCCATCTCCCGTTTCTTCCATGCAACTGAATTCGCAGGCCTCCTGCGACAGGAAAATGACCCACCTTCACGAAACACCCCAGACTGAGCAGGCAGAGGCTGAATGATACAAAATATTTTAATCTGTCTGCTTGGAAGCAGTTATTTCCAACAGCAAATTCACATCCCAAAGGGGAACGGAATCTCCTGCAGAGAGTACAACCAGGGGGGAGGCCTCAATGGTTCTATGCATTGCTGAAGACCTGGGAAGCAAGGCAATATTTGGAAGTGACCCAGGAAGGCTCCTCCTGGTTCACTCACTGGGGGGAAAAAAAGAGGGAGGGGAAGCAAACAAGCTTCCGGTCTGCAAGGTTCGGCTATCAGAGCCAAGGTCAGGTTATCTGAGCAGCTGAGCAGGGCCCACCCACTCGCTCCGTCAGACAGGGGCCTGGAAGGGCCGCTGGTGGGTCCAGTGGGAAGAGGCTTCTCTGCCCTGGCTCCTGCCTTTGGAGCAGGGCGCCCCCCTCAAGGTGAGATCCGCACCCGCCTCTTGGCCTTCCAAAAGAGCCTGAGGACCTGCCTTCGCCAACCCTCCCAGGGTCCTGGTGGAAGACCTCACCTCCGCCCGGTCCACACACTGTTCTTTTTATCTGTTTCAATTTTAACTTTAATGTTTTAACTTCTAATGTCTGATGGTTAAATGTTCCTATTCTGTGAAGGCTTCATGGTACACTGTTTATGGTATTGTAAGCTGCCCAGAACCACTCTAGGTAGAGAGGTGGGTGCCATACACATTTAGTAAATAAATGAAATAAATAAATAGCCCCTTTTAATAAGCTGCAGTTCTAGTCTTGTTGTGGAGTTGATTTTTTGCTCTGTTTACTTGCTGGGGCTGACACACAGAGACTGTGCAATCCTACAGGCAGCACGAGGGGGTCGCCTAAGAACCAAGAGCTACCAGTGACCCTTTTTATGGTCCTCTTTCTCATTTAAGAAAAAAACTTCTGCCTTAATTTTCTCCGTTTTGCAATAGACACATAAAACCTATACATGTAGTCCTCAACTTTCAACCATTCATTTAGCGACCGTTCAAAGTTACAAAAGTACTGGAAAAAGTGACTTATGACCCCTTTTCACACTTGCAAACATTGTGGCGTGCCCATGGTTCCATGATCAAAATTCGGGCACATGACATATATGACATGTATGACATCTGCAGTGTCCCGAGATGCGCCCCTCCATGGGATCGCTATTGGTAACCCGCTGGCTTCCATCAAAGTCAATGGGGGAAGCCAGATTCACTTAACAATCACGAGATTCACTTAACAGCTACAGTGATTGGGTTAACTGTGGCAAAAAAGGTTGTAAAATGGGATGCAATTTACTTAACAATTGTCTTGCTTAGCAACACAAATTTTGACTCTATTGCGGTCATAGGTTGAGGACTACCTGTAATTCAAAAAGAGGAAATCTGCCCTCCCTCCAGATGTTGTTAAATTACAGGGTCTCTCCCCATTAGCCACACAATAAGAGTGGAAATTCAGCAACCTGTGAAACCATAAATGGCTTCCTCTGACAGATTCAGTGGCTGAATCTTAGAATAGAGCTGGAAGGGACCTTGGGAGGTCTTCTAGTCCAGCCCCCTGCTCAAGCAGGAGACCCTATACCATTTCAGAAGAGTGGCTGTCCAGTCTCTTCTTAAAAACCTCCAGTGATGGAGCGCCCACGATTTCTGGAGACAACTTCTGTTCCACTGGTTAATTGTCCTCACTGTTAGGAAGTTTCTCCTTAATTCCAGGTTGCTTCTCTCCTTGATGGGTTTCCAACCATTGTTTCTCATCCTTCTCTCTGGTGCTTTGGTGAATAAAGTGACTCCCTTTTCTATGTGGCAGCCCCCCAAATACTGGAACTCTGCTATCATGTCTCCCCTATTTCCTCTTTTCTTTAGAGTAGCCAAACCCAAGTCCTGCAGCCATTCTTCGTATGTTTTAGTCTCCAGGCCTTAACACAGTTTAAAACATAATGGGGAAACCCTTTACCTGTGCCAAACCAAACCCAGGTGAGCAGCTCTGGGCTCCTTTGCATCTGTGCCCTGCCCACTGGAATTTCCCCCCCCCCACTGTTAACTGAGGCCCCCTTGATCATCAAAGGTAGCGTAGTATTTTGCTTCAAAGAAAAATAATGTGAATATTGTATGTTTCCAACAAAATAATCATAAAGTCACTCTGTATAAATGCAGAGGCCTAATTTATAAATTAAACAATTAAATTCTTACAAGTTGTTCCAGGATATCACATTGTTCCAGGGTTCAGGTTACTAATTAACTTTATAAATGCTAACATTCTAGATACAATATTATGTTAATTACGAATTGGTATGTTGGGCCAAAGTTATGCAGTCTGGCTTTGAACTCAGATTCTGTTCCACGTCATAAATAAAGTAAAGATACGCTCATAAATTAGATTTCTTATTTGATGCCAGTAACGTAAAGGTCCTTTGGACATTTTTGACAAAAACAAAGGAAGCAAAAGATGCCTGTGGTTTTTTTTAAACAAAAATAGTTCTTTTTGCAGCCACTGTATTTAGTTGCCCACGTAAACGCGTGTGTGGGTGCATCCTAAATCACAACTTAGTAATAGTAATAGTAATAGTAGTAAAGTTGGAAGGGACCTTGGAGGTCATCTAGTCCAACCCCCTGCTCGGGCAGGAAACCCTAAACCATTTCGGACAAATGGCTGTCCAGTCTCTTCTTAAAAACTTCCAGTGTTGGAGCATTTACTGCTTCTGGAGGCAAGCTGTTCCACTGATTAATTGTTCTCACTGTCAGGAAGTTTCTCTTAGTTCTAGGTTGCTTCTCTCCTTGATTAGTTTCCACCCGTTGCTTCTTGTCCTGCCTTCAGGTGCTTTGGAAAATAGCTTAATTCTCTCTTCTTTATGGCAGCCCCTGAGATATTGGAATACTGCTATCATGTCCCCCATTGTCCTTCTCTTCGTTAAACTAGACATACCCAATTCTCGCAACCGTTCCTTATATGTTTTAGCCTCCAGTCCCCTAATCATCTTTGTTGCTCTTCTCTGTATTCTTTCTAGAGTCTCAACATCTTTTTTACATCGTGGTGACCAAAACTGGATGCAGTATTCCAAGTGTGGCCTTACCAAGTCATTGAAGAGTGGTATTAATACTTCACGTGATCTTGATTCTATCCCTCTGTTAATGCAGCCTAGCACTGTGTTGGGCTTTTTGGCAGCTGCAGCACACTGCTGGCTCATATTTAGGTGATTGTCTACTAGGACTCCGAGGTCCCTCTCACAGTTACTACTATTGAGCATGGTGCCACCTATGCTGTACTTGTGCATTTGGTTTTTCTTGCCTAAATGTAGAACCTTGCTTTTTTCACCATTGAATTTCATTTTGTTAGTTAGTGCCAAGTGTTCAAGTCTGTCCAGATCCTTCTGTATCTGAAGCCTGTCTTCTGGAGTGTTGGCTATTCCTGCCAGCTTGGTGTCATCTGCCAATTTGATGAGTTCCCCATCTATCCCTTCATCCAAATCGTTGATGAAGATGTTGAAGAGTACTGGGCCCAGAACAGAGCCCTGGGACACCCCACTACACACGTCCCTCCATATAGATGCATTTCCATTGAGGACCACTCGCTGAGTACGGCCGGTCAGCCAGCTACGGATCCATCTGGTGGTGGTTCTGTCTACCCCACATTTTTCTATCTTGTCAAGTAGTAGGTTGTGATCTACTTTATCAAATGCCTTACTGAAGTCCAAGTAAATTATGTCCACAGCATTCCTCTGATCCACTAATTTTGTCACTTGGTCAAAGAATCGTATCTCTAAACTGTTGCCTGTTACATTGAACAGCAACCAGACAAGTTCAAAAAGGCCCGTGGCCAAGTTTATTTATTCACTGCTTAGCATCCCAACCAATTGGAAACTGGGTATTAGAAACAAAAGCAGCTTTGCCCAGAATGATAGGCTATCATGATGAACTAGGAGGATGCAGGCAAAATCCAAGCGGCCTGCAGGAATTAATTGTTTTAGAGCACGTTAACAGGCAGCAGAGCAGACAGGAGCTGTAGCAGGAAACTGTTTTAAATCCATTTTGCAAATTGAGATATTGTAGGTGAATAGGGAGAATCATATGGGGTTTAAATTTTGTTTCAGACTTGTCAACACACTACAGTTAGATTGCTGCAGTGCAACCGTGATCCATTTAAACATGGTTTCTTGAACGTGTCATGGTTTATAGGTAATTTGCTGAATAAACTAAGCTGGTTGATACAGAAACTACGTGGCAATATAAAGGGCTACATCAAGTAGCCCTTTTACATCAAGTACACCTCACTTTGCCTTCAGGCTCTAAAGTAAATGAGGCAAATTCAATACAGGTAGTCCTCAACTCACGACCCAATTCAGACCGACGTTTCCACTGCTGAGCAAAGCAGTTGTTAAGTGGGTCATGTGTGATTTTACGACCTTTCTGTGCCACGGTTATGAAGTGCATCGCGGCAGCTGTTAAGTGAATCATGTAGTCGTTAAGCAAACCCAGCTTCCCCCCTTGACTTCATCGGTTGGAATCCAGCTGGGAGGGGCTCAAATGGGGGTCACGAGGCCCCAGGAGGCTGCAGATGTTGCCAATACACGCCGCTGGCCAAGCACCCCAATTCTGATCATGTGGCCAAGGGGATGCTGCAACGATCGTAAGCGAGGACCAGTCACAGGGCATTTTCTTCAGTGTCATCGCAACTTTGCGCAGTTGCTGAACAAACGCTTGTGAGCCAAGGGCCACTCCAGAGCCCCTTTGCCCGGCCGGATGGACACACACTGACCCCGGAGCCACGGTGCCTCCCTTCCCTACTGCAGTGGAGGAGGGCAGGGAGCAGGGCGCCCCGCCTTAGGCTCTTCGGAGGGTAAGGTGACAAACAGCGAAAGTGCAGGTAGTCCTCAACTTGTGAATCCGTTTGTCTGAATGAGAATTTTTGCCCAGAAATCAGCAAAACAAATCACGAGCGTGTGAGTGCAGGATGTTGCTGGTCATAGGTCAAGGACTGCCTAGAGTCAGGATTCATGTCTTGATTTCACACAACCTACCATTTTGGGCATGTAGAAGACATTCTCTCTTTAAACCCCATAGCAAGAATGGTCGCTAGTTTCTGTGAGAAAAATCCGTTATCAAGGAGGCAGCCAGCCAATTCAAACTCATCAAGAGCACTATATAAAGACACTTATCTAGGAGCAAATATCTCCCTACAGTGCCTGTTAAGTTGCATCATGCAGCCGCATTTGAGTCTTCTACACAAATTGCTAAAACTGGCCCAAAGCTTCTAAATCCACTTTTGTTCTTGCATGGATATAATTCAACTTACAATTATTGCAGCTCACGAAAGTTGATGCCTTATTTGTTTATATCCCACCTTTATTTTTTTTTACAAATATCCAACACACCTTCCTCCTCCTATTTTCCCCACAACAACAACCCTGTGAGGTTGGGCTGACAGAGAGTGACAGGCCGAAAGTCACCCATTTGGCTTTCAAGGCTAAAGAAGAACATGAACTCAGAACCTCTTGCTTTCTAGTCTGCTGCCTTAACCACTAGACCAAGCTAAGTAAGATTTCTTAAACGGAGATATCTGATTATTATTTTGTAATTGCAGCTGGTTAGCTAGATAAAACTGTTGTGTCTGTACAACCACCCACAAAAACAGATACGTTTTGATAAAACATGTTAGTTGGAAAAGCTACTCCTGATTTTTTGGATAATTGCAGGTGACTAAGTAGGTTTTACGTGAAAGCTGGGACATGACCGCTGAAGTAAAGACAAGGATAGAGAAAGCTCGAACAGCATTCTTCAGAATGAAAAAGGTCTTCTGCAGTCACGACATAAGCCTAAGACTGAAAATAAGGCTTGTCAGATGCTATATTTTTTCTATCCTGTTCTATGGAGTAGAGTTGGTCTCTGACAGAAGGCCACCGGAAGAGACCAGAAGCATCTGAAATGTGGATCTACAGGTGGCTGTTACATAGAAGCTGGGTTGACAAGATCAGAAATGAAGAGGTGATCAGCCGCCCAGGAAAGCCAAGGGAAATCATCAAAACAATTAAAAAATGAAAATTAGAATATTTCGGACACGTGATGCGACATCCAGAGAAATACGGCATACTCTATTTAATCCTCCAGGGAAAGACGGAGGGCAAACAAGGTCCAGGCAGAAGAAGAACATTGTGGCTTCAAAATCTAAGGGACTGGTTGGGACAAAACTCAGCAGCACTTTTCCATGTGGCTGCCGATAAAAACAGGATCGCCACCGTCTGATAACGGATAGGGCATAAGAAGAAGAAGAAGTAGGTTAAAAGGTCTGGTGTATTCTGCAGCCAACTTCAGTAACTGAGAACATCCACCTGCCAAAGACTAGTTTCTTTCAGGGTTAAAATGCAACCTTGGAATAAAAATAGCAAGTGTAGCAAAAATTACAGGGAATGTCCACATAGTGAAAGCAGAAATTCACAGCCAATCCCTCACCCAGAAAAATACTGCAAAATTCACAAGGTTTCCTCCCGCTTAGGAGTCAAGCCAACAGGTGACTTGTTTAGCTTTTCCTTGAAAACCCAAGAGGAGAAAGACAATCTGTTCACCTGTAACACTGAATCCGTGTGTAAAAAAAGTACAGATAGTCCTCAAGTTACAACAGTTCATTTAGTGACCGTTCAAAGTTACAACAGAACTGAAAAAAGTGGCTTATGCTCATTTTTCATACTTACGACCGTTACAGCATTCCCCCCCCAGGGTTATGTGATCAAAATTCAGACACCTGGCAACTGATTCATATTTATGATGGTTGCACAGTGTCCTGGGGGTCACGTGATCACCTTTTACAAACCTTCTGATAAACAAAGTCAGATTCACTTAATAACTGTGTTATTAGCAAATGCAGTCATTCACTTAACAACTGTGGCAAGAAAGGTGGTAAAATGGGGCAAAATTTGCTTAGCAACCATCTTGCTTAGCCACAGAAACGTTGTGCTCAGTTTTGGTCATAAGCCGAGGCCGACCTGCAATACGAGACCCACTGAGAAGAGACCCCACCTGTCCCACTCTGAGCTCTGGCCTGTCATGGGGACCCAGACCATCAAATGTTGCCTCTAGAAACAATTCCTCCCAGAGGCAGCCAGAGAACCCCGAAAAAGTTGACCTTTTCTCTGAAGAAACAAACCAATCAACCCTCCCTGCATGCAGAAAACTAGACTCTGTGGGGGGGGATGTAGACCTTTTTTCCAGACAGGCATGAGATCACACCGCAGTTTAAAGCTAAACTTAGGCAGAATTTTGTCTCATCGACCGGGGAGCAGCCTGAGGCACAGGCAGAAGTGCCCTCTCTTGTTATTAAAGCAACTGGACTTTCATAAACCGGAGAAGAAACAGACACCGGCTATCTTAGCTCACCGCTCAGGCAGAGATAAAACAGGCTGTACTTTATTAAATGGACACTTTCCAAGCAGGTATGTGTCAGCGCTTTATGGCTCATTTCAAAAGATACACAGATACACATAATTTATTCCTGGCTATTTAGATAAGAATGTAACAGCAACTCCTTCCAAAATTTACTTCTAAAAGAAAGCAGAAGAGCTTAACACAGGTGGAGGAATCCAAGACTAAAAACCCCATCAGAAATATATAATATATTGCAAACACACAGCTCCATCATTTTAGGAGACTGCCTCTTCCATCTATCATTTTCTATTGAACAGATGAACCAATCTGCAGACTGGCAATTGCCTTTTTCAATTGCTATATTTCAAATTACTGGTTCAGCTACAAGACAAAGGGACCCATAATCCAATCCATCTACCACCTGCTTGCATTTGGATTAAGAAGGATCACACAGCTACTAAAATAAAGTCCAACGCTGCCCTTAGTTCTGCCTTTCAATAGCCTGAGCTCCTGTAATGAGCAAAAGACATTATGGGTAACAAGGAAGAAAGAACTAGCATCATTTCTTTTAAGCAGAAAAACACCTTCATCTACTTTAAAGCAAGATATTTTGTTGTCACATGAATCTGGGCTTGTTTTGACAACATAATCCATAATTCCAGCTGGATAACAATAGCACTTAAAACTTATATACCACTTCGTAGTGCTTTACAGACCTCTCTAAGTGGTTTACAAAGTCAGTATATTGCCTCCAACAATCTGGGTCCTCAGTTCATTGACCTCGGAAGGATGGAAGGCTGAGTCAACCTTGAGTCGGTCAGGATCAAACTCCTGGCAGTGGGCAGAGTTTGCCTGCAATATTGCATTCTAACCACTGCGCCACCATGCGTAACCTATAACAATGGTGATTAACCTATGGCACAGGTGCCAGAGGTGGCACTCAGCCCTCTCTGTGGGCAAGCACGCTGTCGCCCCAGCCCTGTCACCCTGCATGGCCCCCTCCTCACCAGCAATCCCCCGGAGGAGAGTCGCCCCAGGGGCAACCTGTGCAGAGTAGCACAGCCAAGGACATGGCAGCGGGGACAAGACTCCACCCTCGTGCCCCATCACGTACAGATAATGCTGCGGGGCACAGACAGAGGGTGTGGCCACCATGACGCTGCTGGGCCGCCTAGGCGATCTGCTGTGGCGGGCCATGGAGGTGGTGGGTGGCCCTGCGGGCAGGAGATGTGGGGATGGGGTAGGGGCGAAGCGGGTTTTGGGCAGTTTCTAAAAGGTTCGCCATCACTGACCTATAACCTATAACCCTACCCCAATTTAATTTAATAATCTAAAGTAAGTGGGGGAACACATCTGGAGCATGAATCCACATTCACACTGCCACTGTAATCCAGAGAAATCAAGGCTCATTTTGTGCAAATGTGGCCTGATCCATGAAACTGGCTGTCAATTTTCATCTGGTATTCTCTGCAAATTGTAGATGTGACTATACAACAAGGAGCGAGATTTTCCTTTTATCCCCTTTCCTGCTTTTCTACCAGTAAAAGAATTCTTTTCAAATGGGGGTTAAAAAAAAACAAATATCTTGAAAATAAAAATAGGAGGCTGAATATCTCACATAGTGCGGCCCCAATATCTTTGCCGCATCGTATTTCTTTCCAATGACTTCAGTGGGAGATGGATGAGGAATCAATATGGCAGCTATGCAAGAAGCTTGACTGTTTTCACCGCATGGTATTCTCCACACTAAAAACAAGCCAATCAACTTCCATGCTAACTTAAAGGATCTCTGTGGCTACTAGGTTGCAAGAGGACCAGTTGGTAGATAGGTCAGGCAAACAAGCCAAGCAACGAAGTCAAAAGAAAAACCTGGACATCCTCAGCCAAACTACAGAAATAGCAGCCCACCGTCTCCTATGGGAAGACGTTCCTCTGCACTATATAAAATAACTGCAAGAGAGAGAGAGAGAGAGAGAGAGAGAGAGAGAGAGAGAGAGCAAAAGCTTCATCTGCAGAAGATCAGGTTCAAAACAACAAATCTCTACTAAAAAGATAAGACAACGGATGGGTCGAGTGATGCTCAACCCCCAATTCTGTGCTGCTCAGAACTGATAACACTGGGCTAAAGGGATCAATATGGAGCTACCCACAAAAGTCAGGAGCACAGCCATACCAAGGCAGCATAGGTAATCCTCATCTTACAAGCCGTTCATTGATTGACTGTTCGAAGTTGCAACAGTCCTGAAAAAAGTGACTTATGGCCGTTTTTCACACACCTGTTGCAGCGAGCCCTTGGTCACATGAACATAATTCGGACCCTTGATAACTGGAATGTATTTGTGAGAGTTACATGTCACTTTTTGCAATCCTCTGATAAGCAAAGTCAATGGGGAAGCCAGAATCATTTAACAACCATGTTACTAACTTAGCAACTGCAGTGATTCATTTAACAACTGTGGC
Organism: Crotalus tigris; assembly: GCF_016545835.1. Taxonomy (NCBI): domain Eukaryota; kingdom Metazoa; phylum Chordata; class Lepidosauria; order Squamata; family Viperidae; genus Crotalus; species Crotalus tigris. Next base: position 83,067 of record NW_024098538.1, on the reverse strand, counting down.
AAGACAGGTCATAAAATGGGGCAAAACTCACTGAACTATTATCTCGTTAGCAATGGAAATTTTGGGCTCAATTGTGGTTGCAGACAAGGACTACCTATATACTTTTTTATATTCAATAAACACATGAATTACAGAATTTACTATAATCCAGAGATTCTCCACCTTGGCAGCCTTAAGAGGAGTGGACTTCAATCCCCGTGGCTGGCTGGGGAATTCCAGGAAATGAGGTCCATCCATCTTAAAGTTGCCAAGGTTGGGAAACACTAAAAATATTCTATAGGGCATAAGCGAGAATTATATCCTAGAAATCTGCATTTTTAAAAAATTGTTAAATATTTTAAAGAGTTATTCTTATGCAGACCTCACAATTTCGCAGTATATTACACAACTGTCATTCTCTATCATTTTCTTAAAAACTAAATTCCCTTTTTCTCTTTCCTTCTTTCCATTACACTAAAGCAAATAAATAATAAGACCGTGAAGTCTTGATTTTAGAAACATTCTTAAAATTCCTGCATTCTGAAAGAAAATCTATCACAGTGTCTAGCACAGCATAATCACAGAAAGCGTTCAAGAATTTGAAATCTGCATTTCCTGGCACTTAAAACGGAAATAAAGGTTCATTTCAGGACAAAAGCTGGACCACGAAACTGCCAAACAGCCTCTGCCATCCAGCGAGAACAAGCAAATCCTTCCTAGCAACCACGTTTTTGTTTCAAGAGCAATTGCCATCAACTTTACATGGCAGTCCAGGTTATTTCCCGAACTAAATAAAACTCAAATAAAACCTGCTTATTTATAGGCAGCAAGGCTTTCTCAAATTCACTTATCTGAACCAAACACCACTGTCCTTTTTTCCTAAACAAATATTTAATAGGACTTGCCAAGCTAAGAAAGTGTACTAAATTATCAGTGGCCTGCAAGAAGGCAATTTATCCGAATTGTGGAATCGTTCCTTGATTTTAAAAGGAGAGTGCAAAATGCCACACTGAACAGGTTTTCCCCAGCGGAAAATGAGTTGGGGTCTAATCTAAGCCTAGCATTAACTGTTTTATAAACTAGCATCAATTATTCTTTATAAAATCTTATTTGATCTGAATTTGGCATTTCAATTTTTCTTGGCAACAATACACCAGTGGCTTTCTAGTCTGGATTTCCTGGTGGTCTCCTCTCCAGGATCTAAACAGGCCCAGCAAGCCACTTTGGCTTGCTGGTTAAGGCCCTGTGCCAGAAATCAGGAGAGGGGGAATTCTAGTTCCACCTTAGGCATGGAAGTCAGTTGGGTGACTCTGGGCCAGTCGCCCTCTCTTCGCCCCACCCACCTAAGAGGAGGAAAGAGTGTTAGATAAGTTCGCCACCTTGAGTTACTCATAAAGTAATAAAGGCGGGATAAAACAATCAAATAAGCATAGCTTTTTGAGACCAGCCACAAGAAAATCAAAATCCTGGCGGCCACAAGCATTTCTGAGCACTGATGGTTACATCTGCTAGCTGGGCAGGACCACACCTCCCATCACTAGAGTCACCCCCACCAAAGGCAGGCAGGCTGGCGGAAGTGATGGGAGCTGTAGTCCCACACACAGGGGGAAGCTGTCTTGGAGAGCCAGCCTGCTTCCTACATCACTGGGCCAGGATTCAGAAAGAGAAACCACGTTGCCACCGATGCCAAAATGCCATTTTAAGTCCCCCTGGACGTCACCAAGAGAAGCCTCCACTAATTCCAGCCTGGGCCCGATGTAGGGGCCCGCCCTCAAGCGGGAACCGGCAGCCTGAAAGTCAGGCGGGCCTTTTCACTCGCACCCTTTCCCCAAACTGAGGCTAGACGGTAAACGACGGGCCTCCGGGGAAAAAAGAACTTCTGAAAGGAAGTTAAATCAGGACGAAAAGACCCGCCGGTAACATTTCGGAGAGCGAGGCAAGCATGGTGATTCTAACCGCACAAATAACTACCGCGCAGCGAGTGAGCTCCTCTACCTCCAGCTCTTTGTTCCAGCGATGGGCTTCTGCGAGGCTGCCCCCAACCTTCTCCTCCTCCGCCCTCCACGCCCCAGCGCCGAATGAACAGCCAGAGGCCGGGGCAGGGAGGGACACCTCAAGAGGTGGGTCTCTCCTAGCTGAATGACGAGGAAGCTAGCCAACGGGCGGCTTAAGCGAATCGTCGCTTTACTCCAATCCCGCCGCTTCGTCTCTCCGCTCAATCACGGAGATCTGAGAAGGCGACGTATTTGAATACGCTAATCACGGTCGTCGAAATAGCCAATCCCCGGGCTGTTACTTCGGGATAGGACCACCAGGGAAGCGGACCGAAAGGAGGCGTCTGATTGGGCGACAGAGAAATGCCGTGCGCGGGGAGGTGTGAAGGCGCGAGAGCGACGTTGAACGGGGCTCTGGAGGCGAAAGCAACTCGGCACGTGCCTGTCTGCCGCCGGCCTCGCTGACGCCTCCGCTTGTACTTTGCGCCCTAGATCTCGCTTTATGACATAAAGTATGAACTCTTAAGCGACCCATTGCAATGCGTCGCTCAAGAGTTCCTGCTACAATTGGCGTTTTCGGCCGGGGTATTGCTGCATCAGTGCAATCACTTTATACTTGATCTGTGTCTGGCAAAGGTTTTTTTGCCTTTTTTTTTCGAGCACGAAGCTGACGAATGGGGTCCTCGGGCGAGACTCAGATGGAACATTAAAAACAAGTTTCACGGATTATACTTGTATTCAATGGGGTCCTTTTTAATCTACCTTTAGCTAGATTAAAAGCCATCTTCTGTTTGCCATCTTCTGACACAGAACCCTTTTTGAGCACGAGTGGTTCTCCATCTTGCAAACTGCTGGCTGCTAGAAAAACAAGGAAAAGAGCTGTGGTCCAGAGGGCCACATAAATATGTGACCTGGCACATGTTGGAAGGATGAAGTTGAAAGGGTCTTTGAGTAATTAAAACTAAGAGCTAGTTTGAGCTAGTGATTTAAGGCACCAGGCTAGAGGCCAGGAGACGGTAAATGGTTAAATGTAGAACTCCAAGCTTGTCTGAGATGGGATAGTCAAGTCTTATCTCCTCCTGCTTGTGTTGGTTATCACAGCAAAATGAAAGATGAGCGTGCAAATAGTTTAGAGCCCCCAAAGCATTCTCCAGATGTGCTGGATTTCAATTCACACGGCCTAGTCTGCCTGGCCAATCCAAATGGAAGATGCCAGGTTGGGAAGGTGAGCTAAGCCATATCAATTATCATAGCATGAAATACAGGGAGTCCTTGACTTATACACCACTGGTTTAGTGACCATTCAAAGTTACAACGGCACTGAAAAAAATGACTTATGACCACTTTTCTCACTTATGACCACTGTAACATCCCCAAGGTCATGTGATCAAAATTCAGACACTTGGCAACGGACTCATTTATGACAGTCACATTGTCCCAGGGTCATCTGATCCCTTTTTGTGACCCTCTGACGAGCAAAGTCAATGAGGAAGCCAGATTTACTTTAACTAACTGAACAACTCGTTATTCACTTAACAACTGTGACAGAAAAGGTCATAAAGTGGGGCAAAACTCACTTAACAATCACCTTCCTTAGCAACACACATTTTGGGCTCAGTTGTGGTCGTATGTTGAGTATTCACTTCATCAGCACAGCTGCGTTGGGTACGTGCTGCACGTGATAAAGATCAACTTGGTCCAGCCAAAGAAATACCTGTCTATGCAATCTATTTGAACAAGGTAAAATCAGAAAGTAGTGACCTTTCAAGGTTTCTTCCCCTTTCCCCAGTGAGGTATCTTGCTATATGAATTATGTTGCACCTGGACCAGCAGGAGGCAATACACAACAAGTTTTGTTCTATAGAGCAGGGGTCCTCAACCTCTGGTCTGTCTACTGGTGCCGGGCTGTGGCATGCCAGAAACCGTGCAAACAAGCGAAGCCCCCTCTGCGAGATGCAGGCAGCACACGAAACCAGGCCCCCACTGGTCTGCCTAAAAACCTCTCTCCACGGAACTGGTCCCTGGTGCCCAAAAGGTTGGGGGCAGCCGCTATAGAGAATTGTTGTACATAGTCAGATCATACTAAGAATTTTAAATGTTCTAGTGCCATGGTGGCGAACCTATGGCACACATGCCACACATGGCACGCAGAGCCGTCCCTGTGGGCACGCGCACCATCGCCCCAGAGGGAGGTGGGGCCAAGCTGCTCCCCTTCACCTCTCCATGTGCGCCTGCGCTCTCGCTCTCTTTCTCTCTGCACTGGGAGTCAGGGAGCAGCTGCAATAGCTGGGCGGATCCAGGCTGGACAGTGGAGCTGCCAGCGCGAGTCCAGATATGCCTCCAGAGTGATTTTTCAGTGCCCCAGCGGCCAATCCAGGCTTCAGAGTTCTGGAAAAGGCCTCTGCCGCCCGAATCTATGGCTGCAGAGCAATCCCCTCCCCCACGGCCGATTAGGGCGGCAGAGGCATTTTCCAAGCATCTGGATCCATGACCACCGTAGCCACACCCACCAAGTAGGCCACACCCAGCCGGCAGGCCACAGCCACCCGGCACCCGGCGATACATCAGTGGGTTTTGGGTTGCAGTTTGGGCACTCAGTCTCTAAAAGGTTTGCCACCACTGTTCTAGTGGAAATTAAGCTCATAAACCTGTGCATCAAACTTACTACATACAATGCATTAGCTTTAGGAGCTAATTATAATACTGATAAATAATACTGATAAATAAAACAGTTTAGGTTTGTAGATTTTGTGATTAGAACAATTTAGTCTCGCTCCCTGTTGATTTAATATTTTTACCTGTTTTAATATCATTTTAGTTTTGTGTGCTATCCAGAGTAAATAAATCTAAATAAATCAATAATGCGATATGTTTTAATATGAACTATGTTATAAAATGACTAGCAAAAACCATTTCAGAATCAGTTTTGTTCTGTATGGGACTCATTGCACATACATAGCAGATCTTACGTGTACAGAATTCAAACCTTCTACTGGAAATTGAGCTCATGAACCCATCCAGGTTAGATGACTGTATACAATGCATTATCTTTAACCATTGCAAAATGTAATGTGTTGCAATCTATACACTACTAAAACTCTGATTGTTCGTAACCTTCAATTGGACAAAATAGCGCATTGTAGAGCAACCATTTTGAGTCAACATACCTCAAATGGCCTAACTTACAGAATGCATCCAAAATCTGAACTCATGATTCTCATCAGAATGAAATTTGGCTGCTTCAGTGCTTTCTCATCATATCTAATGTTCCCTGCCGGCGTCCTGCAAGGAAAATCAATGGGGAAGCCAGCAGGAAGTCGGAAGTTGCTCATAGCTTCCATTGCTTTTTTGCCTGCCTCTGGTCATTCCATGCTCAGGTAAGGAAATAGCTCTGAAAAGTCTACTCAGTGCGTCACAGATTACGCAATACGAGTTATACTGTAAGCAGGCAGAAACTTCTGCGAAGTGCTGACATATAACTGATTTCTTGTCTCAAGAATATTGTATTTTATGTTCTATGAAGAAGAGTTAAAGTGAAAATTTAAAGCTTTCAGAGCATTTAATCTACTTCCCAGAGCTTGATTTGATATATTGATTTGTACAAAGAAGTTTCACTTATTTATTTTAATGCCCACAACCTTATGCTAGCTTTATATCTGATTTATTGTTTTCTTTTTCCAGGATTCAGGTATGATTACAGAATGTAATAGAGAGGGACATAACACATCCAGGGGGTTGAAGTGCTTACCACAAATGCGAGTATCATCTGAATTGATCTTAGGAAAAAATCCTGGACAAATTTTGTCTTTGGAGATGCTTTTTCTCTCATAAGCCAGGGAAGAGATGCACAGAGCAGTCAGACCTCTTTGAAGGCAAACGGGAGTGTGTGGGGTGGGGGGGAGGTCTTCACCCATCTTCAGATTAGACCAATAGCATATCAGGCTATTCATCAGAACAAAGCAAACTGAGAACACCTTTCTACAAAAGAGGATGAATTTTGTTTTTATTTCATTTTTTTAAAGGAACAGGGAACAGGTAGTCCGCGACTTATGACCACAATTGAGCCCAAAATTTCTGTTGCTAAGTAAGACAATTGTTAAGTGAATTTTGCCCCATTTTAGGACCTTTCTTGTTGCAGTTGTTAAGTGAATCACCACAGTTGTTAAGTTGTAAAAGGTGATCACATGACCCCGGGGGACACTGTAACCGTCATAAATATGAATCAACTGCCAAATGGCTGAATCCCATGGGGGATGCTGCAAAAGAAGTATGAAAAACGGTCATAAGTCATTTTTCTCAGTGCTGTTGTAACTTTGAATGGTCACTAAATGAACTGTTGTAAGTCGAGGAGTACCCGTAGTGTGGTATAGTAATTACAATGATTAATGTTAGCTCAAATAGATTCGGTTCAATTCTGGAAGCTTGCAGGAAGCTTCAGACTTGCCAGCCAGTCTACAGTTTAGCACTTTCTACATGGGTTCGAATTACTACAATATAAGCCAAGTTAGATCTCACAGCGATAACCTCTTTAAAGGCTGCCCGATGTAAGGGAGCCTCAAGGAGCTTGCAAGATGACGAAGAGCCTCATCCAGATTTGAGGCCCTCCATAGCAATATATGCATAAATTTGGTTAATAAATTATTCACAGTTAGACATACAAATTGTCAAAGCAAAGGAATTTATAAACTGATGGATACTGCATCCATTTTATCAAACTCTGAATTAGGCTCAAGGCGGGTTTTTTTGTTTACAATTTTTTGCGATATTGCGGTATATTAATACTTCGGAACATTTGTTTCAGATTTTGTTTTCATTTTGCTCTTTTTATACCATATCTAAATACCTGAAAACATTGTACATATTTTCCTCAACAGTTCCTCTGGACTATCTCTACTTAAAGCTAGCAATGCAGAACAAAGGCAAGTGCTGACATCTGTATATCTGTTTCTTTTTTCAGTAATTGCATTATGTGTTTTTTTTTTCTGAACATGCAGTTCAGCTTCAAAGAATGATTGTCCCAAAGGTGTTTTTTCAAAAGGCAACTGGACTTTCTTTGTTTTTGCTTGAAGATATTTTGCTTCTCATCCAAGAAGCTTCTTCAGCTCTGACTGAATGGTGGAGGATGGAAGGATTTACACTCCTTGCAGCCAGCTGATCATTAGCACTCTTTCTGAAAGTCACTGAGGCCACTGGGAGGCTTATCCGTGCCCTCAGGGTCAGCTGAATAGTGCAAATGGGTGTGGAGCCTTCTTGGAACTGCCGAAAGGGCTGTGGTCTAAACAGGAGATACGTGGTGTTGTATCCCTCCTCCTCAGTTGAGCGAGGGCCTTGGTATAGTATAGATAGCCTCTCTGACCCCTCTTTCAAAGGAGCAGTCCCCTCTGTCCAGAATGAGGACTTTGCTGTCTTCAAAAGTGTGGCCTTTGTCTTTCAAATAGCAATAGCACCTAGACTTATATACCACTTCACAGTGCTTTACAGCCCCTCTCCAAGTGCTTTACAGAGTCAACCTATTGCCCCCAACAATCTGACTCCGGAAGGATGGAAGGCTGAGTCAACACTTGAGTCAGTCAAGATCGAACTCCTGGCAGCGGGCAGTGACTTAACCTGCAAGACTACATTCTAACCACTGCATCACCATGGCTCTTATGCAGATAGACTGCTGAGTCCTTCCATCCTCCACCATTCAGTCAGAACTGAAGAAGCTTCTAGGATGAGAAGAGTAACTTCTCCAAGGAAAACCAAAACAAAAATCCAGTTGCCTTTTGAAAAACAGCCTTTGGGACAACCACGACCTGGTTGACTGAGAGTCTCCATGGACATGCAAAGAATGATGTTTTCATTCTGATCCAATAAATGCCACATGCTGTTACAACCCAGGCCACAAAGCTAAAATTGCAACTATATTAGAAAATGGCCGATGCTAGAAACATTGGTTATTAATATAAAACATTGTACCATTCTTTCTTTTTAGTTTTCCTTCATTTATACACAGTCCTCCTTTCTCATAACAAAAAAAATGAATTTTTCTCCTTTCCTATTAAAAGAAAGTTTTGGATAGCCATGTCAGTTCCATAGTATAAAAAAAGTCACAGTACAAGCAAAATATATTATTCCTTTCTGTTACTGCTCCAGTGATGTATGAAATCATACCATATTTTGAATATTTCTGCTAAAAGATATTTCCTCCTATGGATCTAGCAGAAGTAACTTCTGTGTCTTTTAAAAGCTAAATAATCAGCAAACTACATTTTTTTCATTTGAACCGAAGACATTAAATCCATTTTCAAAAAGATGCAAGTAAGTTTTTTAAAGCAAAGTGCATATTATTTACAGATTTTCAATATTTTCTAAAAAAAATCAGTTAAGTAGAAGTAAACAACTTTTTCAATATATGCATTAAACTCAATCAATTAATAAGATGTACAAAAATGTGAATGAAACAGATTCATTGTATGCTTATTTAATTATGTGAGTTTCTTTGAAATTTTAATTGGTTCTTTTACCTTGTAGTAACACCTCAGTGCAAAACAGCTATGGCAAAAGAATAAAAGTTTGATTTGGAATAATTCTGGGAAACCGTTATGAATGCACTTCTTAAAATGTATACCAGGTAGACAGCCACCAGCCTCAGTGCAAAACATATTTCTACTTCAGAACATTGATTTTCCGACTAGTCCAGTGTTTCTCAACCTTGGCGACTTTAAGATGATGGACTTCAATTCCCAGAATTCCCCAGCCAGCAAGTAATTGAAGTCCACCCATCTTAGAGTCGCCAAGGTTGAGAAACACTGGACTAGAAGAGCATCTCTAACGTTCAGATTCTTAGCCTCAGTCTCACTCTGCCAAACACTTCCTGGCTGTATCAGAACCAATTTCCAGACAAATCCAGCATGTTGTAATAACTGCATATATACATTTAAAATTTGGAATTCACCTTTTGCTATCTGTCTCCTTGAAACCTTCAACATATTTTGATGGACTTTTAGCCAGGATAACAATGATCAACTTGCTTTGTGCACTACTTTATCAAGTTGCCAGACGGTATTTTAAACTAAGGTTTTCACACAAATGGGACACAGCAGCCTTCTACAGATGGTGGCGGCCTCTGGAATTTGGAGAAGACGCCACAGGACACAAAAACATCAGAAAATGATTGGTGAAGTTGCTCTCCATCCTCTTCTAACGTAAGAATGGCCAAGAAAATATGCTACGAAAGGAGGATAGGACCCAAGAAAGGGTAAACCACTTAGAGAGGGCTGCAAAGCACCGTGAAGCGGTATATAAGTCTAAGTGCTCAGGCTATTGCTTATAGGTGGGGTTTTTTGGTTGTTGTTTTTTTTTTTTTTACAAAGTATACCTCCAACTAAAAAAAAGGCTAAATCAATGAAAAGATGGGTGGGCACTCATCAAACCTGCTAACTTCTCTCTCTCTCCCCCCCCCCCATGCATCCCCACATTCTCTCTCCTGTACAAGCAGAGACATCCTCTGGTTTTCTCCCCCTTTCATTCACTCATACATGCACACATGCGGGGGGGGATTTGGGGGCTTTTTCACTAGCAGGTCATGGCAGCATTAGCTGTTCTGGTACTAAACCTTTTAAATTTGCATTTTTAGGTAGTCCTCGACTTATGACCACAATGGAGCCTGCAATTTCGGTGGTAAGTCATGACAATCATAAAGTAAGTCACTATATAATCATGCCCGATTTTTCAACTTTTTTTTAATGGCGGCTGTTGAATGAATGCAGCATTCATAAAGAGAATACCTCAGTCGTTAAATGAACCCATTGTTTGCTTAGCCTTAAGGGCTTTTTTTTTTTTTTTTTGCTGGAAACTGGAAGCGAACTCCAGTTTCTGGCAAAAAACGTTATAAATTGAGGTCATTTGCCTGCGGGATGCTGCAAACAGCCATAAGTGCGGACCAGTTGACAAGCATCCAAAATGCAGTCCCATGACCCTAGGGGACGTTGGGCATCAATGCATCTGGGCCGTAAGCCCCTTTTTCGAAGTCCACTGTAACTTCAAACAGTGGCTAAGTGAGCGGTCGTAAGTTGAGGACTATTTGTAGTGTCATGAAAAGAAAGAAGACCCCTTTGCAAAGCTGCTCAGAGCACAGCTACGTATCGGTTTGTCTTCCTGACTCTCTTCTTGGCCAGACTGTTCTGCCTCGCTGCCACCATGCAGGCTTCTCGGCTGGGGCCCAACTCAGTCCAGAGCTGCTGCTTCTTCTTCTTGTGCCATATCCGTTATCGGACGTTGGCGATCCTGTTGGCGATCCTGTTTTTATCAGCCGCCGCACGAAAAAGTGCTGCTGAGTTTTCTCCAAACCAGTCCCTTAGATTTTGAAGCCACAATGTTCTTCTTCTGCCTGGACCTCGTTTGCCTTCAATCCTTCCCTGGAGGATTAAATGGAGTATGCCGTATTTTCTGGGTGTCGCGTCACATGTCCAAAATATTCTAATTTTCATTTTTTAATTGTTTTGATGATTTCCCTGGGCTTTCCCAGGCGGCTGATCACCTCATTTCTGATTTTGTCAACCCAGCTTATACATACCAGCTGCCTGTAAATCCCCATTTCAGATGCTTCTAGTCTCTTCCGGTGGGCTTCTGTCAGAGCCCCACTCTCTACTCCATAGAGCAGGATAGGAAAAATACAGCATCTGACAAGCCTGATTTTCAGTCCAGAGCCGAGGTGGGGAACCATGGCCCTTTTATGGCTTGTGGACTTCAACTCCCAGGATTCCTGAGCCAGCATGGCTGTGCATTCTGGGAATTGAAGTCCACAAGTCATAAAAGGGCCATCGTTCCCCACCTCTGATCTAGAGCCTGCTCTTATTGCAAAGTTCCATCCATGGGTCACTGAATGAGGACTCCAACGTTCGCGCTGCAAAACCTCTGGTGGCCAATGATCAGCAAAGAGACGATGAAAACAGTGACTCTTTACAGGCCATTTAGTGGTCCACGTTTTTGACCCTCAGGTACAGTGTGCACCCCATCAAGCGAGGAGACTGAAGCAAATCAAACCTAAAAAAATAGACCAAGGGGAGCCCACCAGAGGTTGGAGGATGGATAGAGCAGCAATTTTAAAAAAAATCCAGACCGTCCAACAGGCTGGCAGCATTGCCTTGTTCAGATTTCCAGGATGTATTTTATCAGGTGATCTGACTTTTTTTTTTCTGAATATGCACCTAAATAAAGCTTTGGGTCATAGTCACACATCATCTTTATTTCCTAAGGAGGCTTGGTAACCATGGATAATGCTAAAAGCTGGTATTCTGCTTTGCAGCTTGCTGCCTTCCCTTTATAATTTAAATGGTTAAAAGAGTACTTACTGGTCTAACTCACCTACCCTAATTAAGACAGGGCACCTACAAGGTTAATTATGGGGAGACTGACATTTCTATTGAATGAAGGTAGCAGATAACCCCCTGCATGTACTTCTTGGTCCAGGAGATCTCTAACCTATCCGGCTTTGTGGACTGGCCAAAGGCGGGGGGGGGGAAGGGGATGATTCTGTGCAAGCAATGGGAGTGTGTGCTCGTGCATGCAGGTCCATTTACACAAGCGGCAGGTCTTGCACACCAACCCCTCACACAAGTGGACCTTTCCGCGCAAGGACCTGCTGCTCGTGCGAATGGAGCTGGTTTTCCATAGGAAGGTCTCTAATACCGCATGATCCTCATAACAGGAAAAAAAATACACATAGAATTAACTTCCTTTGGATTGAAGGATTTTTCTGCACTGAAAGCTGATGTCCACAGGCAAAGGCAAGACTGTTAAGGCAGTATTAAAAAATCTCAGTATTTCATTCACATCTCCAGATTACTTTTTAGGTTAGCTTGCAAGACATAGAAAAACAAGGTCTTGGATTGTGCTTGCCTTTAAATTGAAGGCATTCCGACAGTTATCAGATAAGGAATTGATGAGTTCCATGGGCATTCAAAGCTGGATTACAATTCATTGCTACGTGGGCACTGTGTTAAAACTGAATTTTAGAAGAGAAGAACCATGGATACTATAAGCCAACTTCCATCCCTTTATTTACCACCTCTCTTTATGATACCCTTCTGTCTGAACAATTTCCTTTGGGTGTTCCGCTAGACATGTTCCGTTGATGTCTTTGAGTTTGTTATCGGGCAGATCCTCCGGCTTTGTGCAAAGTTTTAAGGCCCTGGAAATGAAGACATCCAAGTCAAACTGGGGGTCAGTTTTCTCGTCGACTTCCTTGGGTTCTTGGTGGAGACGCGGAGGGGGAGACGGCAAAGTCCCTTCCTGAATCTCCGGAAGAGCATTGGGACACTCCAGCCCGGTCTGGGTGCTTGTGACCCACTGTGCGATCTCTAGAAAAAGGTTGGATGGTTCCTCCTCTAGGGTTATCTCCGCTGCGGGAGCAATAGATGCTCTTTTCCAGTGGGACAAGTCTAGGATGAGTTTGGGTTCAGAGTAATGGTGAATCTTGTTGTCTCGCCACAACAATTTGTCTAAGTAAGAAGGTGAGCCGACCTTATAATCACACGAGTGCCCAGAGTCTCCTTCAAATGTTCGGTCCATTGAAGAATGTGATTGCTCCAAAAACCTCTCTGAGCTGCTCTGCGAATATTTGCGTGGATCCACTTGAGCTTCCTCAGCAATAGATTCAGATCCTGCGCGGGGATCCCGTTGCACCTCATCCAAATCATGGCATTTTTCTTGTCGCCATTCCAAATCCGAGGACAAACTTACTTGATATCTGTATATTTGAAATAACTACAGGATTAGACACAAATTAAATATTACATATAAATTGGTAAAATATTCCCATCACCAGCTGGAGGGCTTCTTCTTTCATTTTACCTTTTTCCTGAAAGATTTTAAAGCTTTGCACCCCTTTGGCTGATGTTCCCACCCTAGACAATGACAGAAACTTGGAATAGTACCAAGGAATGACTCATCTTATTTAATTTGGATTTTCAAGGATTATTTGCATTCTGTACTAAAATCAGTAAGATATACAATTCCGCGTGAAAAGCACAAAACCAAATGAGGGGCCCTTGGTGGCCTCTGAGCTTGGTTCTTTTCTGCCATGATATTACCTAGCTTGGGCAGTGAAACGTCTACGAGAAAACCAAGTTCAGAGAATACCAAGGACCCCTCATTTCAACCCTGAGATTCTATTCTATTCCTGCTCTGCTCTGTTCTGTTCTGCTCTGCTCTGCTCTACCCTACCCGACCCTATCCTACTCTACTCTATTCTACTCTAAAATTTTAGAAGTAAAGAAGAAAGCAAACTAAGTTTTCTAATGCATAGAATTCTGTTCCCAGACATTCTGTGTTCCTGCACAATTCACACTAGGGCAGTGGTGGCGAACCCATGGCACGGGTGCCAGAGGTGGCACTCAGAGCCCTCTCTGTGGGCACGTGCGCCCTCACCCCAGTCCTAGGCCTTCAACTGGGTTTTATAAAACCTTTTCGCTTTAGGCCTCTGCCGCCGTGTACAAAAAAAAGGGGGTTCAATCAATTGGTCAATTTCAACTTCTTGCGGGAAAAAAAAAGATCTTGCAAAGTTGAAATTGATTGATTGAACTTTTTAGTCCCATCCAGTCTGCTGTTACCACTGCAGCCACGCCCACCCAATGGGCCACACCCACCCAATGGGCCACACCCATCCAGTACCCGACGATGCATAAGTGGGTTTTGGGTTGCAGTTTGGGCATTCGGTCTCTAAAAGGTTCTCCATCACTGCACTAGGGAATAAATGTACCTGTCCCAGTTGGACATCTGGCTGTGATTAGCTTCCATCAACAAAATGTCATCAATCTCATCCTCAATCCGGAAAGGGTGCTGGGAAACAGGCTCATCCTCAGGACAATAGTACGGTCTCATGAAAGGATGCTGAAGGCCCATCTCTGCTGTCAACCGGTCCATGGGGTTGAAGGTCAGTATCTTTTCCAAAAAGTCAATAGCTGCAAGAGGCAGATATATAATCAAGCCAAGAGCACCCACCCCTGGCCCAGCCTTGTGAAACACCGGTAGTCCTCAACTTACAACCATTTGTTTGGTGACTGTTCAAAGTTACAATGGGACTGAAAAAGGTGACTTAGGACTAGTTTTCACACTTACAACCATTGCAGCACCCTTATGGTCACGTGATCAAAATTCAGGCCCTTGGCAACTGGCATGTACTTATGACGGTCGCAGTGTCCCCGGGTCATGTGGTCACCATTTGCAAAGTCAGTGAGGAAGCCAGTTCACCTAACAAATCATGTCATAACTTAACAATTGCAGCGATTCACCTAATAACTGTGGCAAGGAAGGTCATAAAATGGGATAAAATTCACTTAACAACTGTCTTGCTTAGCAATAGAAACTTTGGATTCAATTATGGTCATAAGTCGAGGACTAGTTGTACTTTATCTGCACAATACACAGAATCCCTCCTGCAATGGGAGAACAGATCGCCAGTCCTGTCAGGTAGACCAGACCAGGGAATCAACACCCCTGGAAGGCTAAATTTACTTTTCTTATTATAGCTTGGCTATAACAAGAGAAACCTGCATGTCTGAATGAGGCCCTCCCCCTGGGTCTGCCTGTGCCGTTCCCAAATGTTATCTGGATGCCCTCAACGTCAACAAATGCATGACTCCTTCTTGCCTTGGCAGGGGGATCAGATCCATCTCCCTCAAGATCCTTTTCCTTAACTCTCTAAATCCATTAACTATGGAGTGTCCTTGTTCTTCATTCAGAAGCAGATCTCTAATTACGTTAAATAGGAAATCTGACTTTTGGACAGCTGGAAAATCCTGTGTTTTTTTCAAATTAAGAGTTACCACTGAAGCTAAGGAAATGAGCGTTTGGACACTACGACAGCGAGCCCAGTCCTAAACTGGCTTTCCCCAAAAGTAAGTTTTATTGTGTTCAGTGAAGCTTTCCCTCCCATAAGTGTCTTTGGGAGGGTAAGTGCAACTGGGGGGGTAAATGGCTCTGAAACTGGAGCTTCATGGTCTCAAGACACTCTCAGAAATCCTTAGGCTTCTATTTATTGGCTTTTATTTTGCACCAGCAAAACACAGTTAAGTTACTTAAATATTTTTAAAACATTAACTTGGAAAAGCAGACGGAGTGGGGGGGCTGGGGGGGTGTAGAGTAGCAAATTTCAGATATTTACTGCGGAACTATTTGTTATTGTTGAAGAACTGATCAAATATCAAGAACAGGCCTTTGATTTCTGATTATTACAATTTCTTAAGATCGCAGGCAATATATATATATATATTCCAGGGTTTGTTTGCTTTTTTTAAAAAAGCTTTTTAAAGAATATTGGCTTTCATTTTTTGCAAAATGAAAAAGTTGGCATATATTTAGAATGACTGATTGTCGACATTCATTTCACACTGATGTTTGAGGTTATGATCTTCTCAAGGTGGTTTATAAAATAACCTTTGAACCAATTAAAAAAAACTCAGAAACAAATGTTTAAGCCCGTTTAATAACTTCATGGATGTCTCCATGAGATTACCAGAAATTGAGCTCAACTTGGAGAAGGAACGTGTGTGTGTTTGTGTGGATACACACACACCCTTAGGGTTTCCCATTAAAAGGTGGGCCATACATTCATACCAGTTGCAATGTCCAAGGGGGTCAGGTGATCACCAATTGCCACCTTCTGACAATCAAAGTCAGCGGAGAAGCCAGATTCACTTAACAACTGTGGCAAAAAAGCCATAAAATGGGGCAAAATTCACTTAACAACGGCCTCCTTAGCCACATAAGTTTTGGGCTCATTTATGGTCATAAGTCGAGGACCACCTGTAATAGCTTTCTGTACTATATATATGTCCTCTTTTACATCAATTTTTTCAATGATCTTTCTATCTTTCTTTGATCTTTCTATCCGAGTTACTGTACGATCAAGTCTACAACATCGGTTTCAGTTCACCGAATATGTCTCAAAAAAGCTGTGGCTGATTGGGGAAATGAAGGTAGAATTATGGAGTCTCTCTGAAAGCGACGTTTGTGGAACCCAGAAAGGATAAGCATATTTAATCTCCCCATCCAGTGACGCCCACCAAATCCCAAGGCCACTTTACCTTTGCTGTTGACTTCAGGCAGAAGCTTCCGTAATGGCCTTTTCACCTCCCAGGTGCTATTGATGAAAGTTGGCATCACTTTGAGAAGTTCTTCCTTGTCCTCTTCGTGGAAAACAGGAATTGTTTCTAAAATGAGCTGCATCTGCTCCAACTCATGGCTTCCTAAACAGACAAGACGAAGAGGTAGTCTTTGGGATATTGCCAGTCCGAGAACTTGCTCACCTAAACAACTCGAATGACCACCATAGATCAGTAGCAGCAATAGCAACACCGCTTAGACTTATATACCGCTTCACGGTGCTTTACAGCCCTCTCTAAGCGGTTTACAGAGTCAGCCTATGGTCCCCAACAATCTGGGTCCTCATTTTACCCACCTCGGAAGGATGGAAGGCTGAGTCCACCTGGAGCCGGTGAGATTGGAACTGCCAAACTACTGGCAGCCATCAGTCAGCAGAAGTAGCCTTTCTATTGCGTTCTAACCACTGCGCCACCAGGGCTCAAACATAGAAGACCTTAGCCTTTCAGAAATATGGAGCTACTTAAAATGCAGCAATCAAGCAAAGAGAAGGTTTACATCTATGGGTTGGCTCTGTTGTGCAAAGCCTCTATCCATCCATCCATCCATCCATCCATCTATCTATCTATCTATCTATCTATCTATCTATCTATCTATCTATCTATCTATCTGCCTCCCATCTCATCTCCAACTACTCTGGCCAGCTTAATGTGTATGGAGACTCCCAGTCATCCAGGTCATAGTTATTCCAAAGGTGCTTTTTCACAAAGCAACTGGACTTTTCTTTTCTTTGAAGATATTTTGCTTCTCATCCAAGAAACTTTTTCAGCTCTGAAGAAAGTCCAGTTGCCTCGTGAAAAAGCACCTTTGGGATCTGGGCAGCTTACAACATAAAACACTGAAAAACATTAAAATCATCCACTAAAAAATAACAACAGAGAACAACATTAGCAGATACAATCATGGCAACAAGTCAGCAAAGAAGGGAGCTGGACACACGGCGGGGTGGGGGTGGGGGTGGAAATGGCACTGAACATCAATCAGCCGTCCACCTCCAGTATGGAGCTCCCCCCACTGGGCCGCCAAGCCATCTGTCGGAACCGGGTCCCGAGTCTCTTTCGAAACGCCAGGAGGACGGAGGCAATCTCACCGACGAGGATAAGACGTCACAGAGGGAAGAAGCCACGGCAGAGGAGGCTCTTCCCCTGGATCCCGACAGCCGGAATTCCTCGGCCGAGGGGATCCGCAGCACACCCCCTCCGCCAGCACGGGCGGGGCAGAGCGAGGTGCCCTTTCCTGGCCCGCTTTAGCTACTGCGGGACACCCAAACTGAAATGGGATACCTGGTCCCCAAAAGGTTTGGATGGAGGCAGCAGAGCTCCTTCAATCACTGCTACCAAATTTCTCATGTGACACAGTGGCAAAACTATTTAACACCCGGGACGTACAGTCAGACCTTACAACTGCAGCTGGTAACAGAATTTCCGCTGCAAAGCGAAGCAGTTGCTAAATGAATCGCTAAGCAAAGCCGGCTTTCCCCTCGACTCTGCTTTTTGGAAGCTGCCCAGGAAGGCTGCAAGTGGCCGTCCCGTCAACCTGGGACGCAGCAACCACTGTAAGTGCGTGCCTGAATTTTGATCATGTGACCATGGGGATGCTGCAACAGTCACAGTTGTGAAGACCAGTTGTAAGTCACTTTTTTCAGTGCCGTTGAAAGTTCAAAGGGTTGCTAAATGAATGGACTAATTACAGCAAAACTTATTTAATATTTGTTTTTGTCCTGGCTGCAATCACTTTTCCATTCTAGCTCCTCCTCCTTTTTGGAGCACCCGATGCAGCCCATTTCCCCCCTCCCCAAAAGAGAAGCGCCACGCTGGTCTTCTCGTGGTAATGGGTCCTTCTCCCATTATATCCTCCAAAAGGAAACACATGGAGCTAAACATACGTATCACAGGATAATAATGCGGCAGTCACATGAGTTTAGTTGCTTCCAATAAATGAAGTCAGGGCTCTCCAAACTTGGCAACGTTAAGAGTTGAGGACTTCAACTCCCAGAATTCATCAGCCAGCATGGCTAGATGAGAAATTCTGAGAATTGAAGTCCACAAGTCTTTTAAAGTTGCCAAGTTTGGGGACTCCTGCACCAAGTCAGAAATCTCACTGTCCATCCTCACCACTAGATGGAGAAAAGCAACCACACTTTCATGTGTGGATGCTTAAAAAGGCCCATAAAAAGGAGAGTATTCTTTGAGTCAGCTGGGTTCCAGGTGACCATAGACATATCTGTGCAATTTTCTTTTGCAATAATACAAAAAGGATTTGCTATTCTCTTCTTCTGATTTTTTTTAAAAAAATCTTTTGTATACAATTTACAGTGGATCTTCATGGTCTTCAATCTAGATGTGATCGTTCCAATCCTAGTTAGCCAGTTCAGAATAAAAGAATAACAGAGGTGGAAGGGATCCTGTGGGGGTGGGGGGATGTATCTTCAAATCCAAACCCTAATAACATTCCAGGCAAATGGCTGTCCAATCTCTTCTTAAAAACCTCCATTGTTGGAGCACCCACAACTTCTGGAGGAAAGCCATTCCACTGGTAAATTGTTCTCTCTGTCAGTTCCAGGTTGCCTCTCTCCTTGGTGAGTTTCCTTCCATTGTTTCTTGTCCTGCCTTCAGGGGCTTTGGAGAATAGCTTGACTCCCTCTTCTTTGTGGCAAACCCTGAGATACTAGAAAATTTCTATCATGTCACCCCTCGTCCTTCTCTTCATTAAACTACTAGACATACCTAATTCAGCAACCATTCTTCATATGTTTTAGCCTCCAGTCCCCTAAAATCATCTTTGTTGCTCTTCTATGCACCCTTTCCAGAGTCTCAACATCTTTTTTATATCATGGTGACTAAAGCTTTCTGAGACAACAGATCTGCTCAAACCTTTTGATTGGTGGCCACACTGACTAAGAATTTTGGTAGATGAATCACACTGAAATAATACAGTAAATAATTTACTTTTGGGGACATTCCTGTAAGAAAGAACGAGAAACACAAGGGAGATGGCAATCCTTCATATTCAAACAATGCAAACCCTTTACACATGGACGTTGCTCTCACCCAACACACGCCATTCAGTTACTGTGTTAACTCATTTCCTAAATTCACTCCGTAGAAAGGGCTAGAATATATGCATGTTTGACAAAGCAATCTAAAACAAAAAAAGAGTTAAAAATCCATTTTAACAAGCTATTTTTAACCTGGTTAACCGTGTGGTGTGGACATAACCCTGAAAAAGGTAGGGACGGAATCAGTTTCAACCACAAGTGAGCTGGCAGGAGAGAAGTAAAGAAAGATACAAGCGGGAAGACTGACCTAAAGATGTCTCTGGTGTGTTTCTCTACTTCCAGAGTCTGAGAAGGTTGTCAGGAATAGATTCCAGAGAAATCAACTGGGCAAAGGAAGTTTTTGCAATTACAGACTCATATACTTTTTTAGTCTTGGCCAAGCTTTCCTCTTCTTGGCCACTTTAAGACACGTGGACTTCAATTCCCAGAATTCCCCAGCCAGCTTGGTCTTGGTCATTTATCACGGGGAAATAAATAAAAATAGCTGCAACTTTGTGGGTGAAACACCTCAGAGTTTTTTATCGGGTGAGGTGACTTGCAAATGAGGTTTCATAGTGAAATCTTGAAAAAAAATAGCTGGGAGAAAAAGGTATGCAAAAGATAGAAAGTATCTTAATAACATTCTAACATGTGATGCTGCAGTTGGAAAATGAATATTTCTCCCAACAGAATTGGATATCAAAAAATAGCTTTTCTGTTCAAATTTAGCTATTGGTGCTCAAGGGCAAAATGAAGCCAGGAGTACAATAATTTCACCTATCAATTAAGGAGCATTTTCTAAAATAAGTAAATGGCTACAAGGGTTATTTGTGCTTCAAAAAGGATCGAAGGAGTATTTTTAGCTATCACCAAGATGGGTAAGAGAGTTACATAAATATCTTCCCTTGCACAATTTCTCTGCAAACTGCTTACAAAAAGAACAGAAAAAAACTAGTTGTTATTAGTGCTGGAAAGCAAGATTATATTCTGCTCTAAAGGGCTAAAAAAACCAGGGAGGGGATTTATTGACAGAAAATCATTATAAGTTGTGAGTAAGGACAAAATTATGTCCAAGAAGAAATTTAATTTCATTCCACATTTCTTATTTCTGAAACCATTAGCTGGAGGCATTCAAATTAAACTGGGAGCAAAGCACCCTTAAGAAGATTGTGTTTTTGCTTTGTGGCTGTTGAAATCTCATTATTGTAGCTTAAATTATTAACAATCTCAAGTCAGCATAGAGTTTCAGCAGCTGAATGAAGGATGTAGCCAGCAAAGACTTGCTGTTAGTGCGGTTCCCACTCAAAGGCTGAGTCCAATAGTAGTAAAAGTTTTGATTGTGTCAGAGGTGGGGATGGGTGATCTAGTTCAACAAATTTCCCTGTTTCAGGAAAAACAATTTTCTGTGTCATCAGGAATCCATTTTATTTTGGTATTATTATTATGGTTGGTCACATAGCCAGATATTTAGACAGGATTTGGTGTTTTTACTCACCTATCGAGCCCTTCCTACAGACCTGGGATAGGCAGATGTTTGATGGTGTGTTAAAAGTATCGCTGTAGGATGTAAAGGTGTCCTTTGCAATTGACTGGTGGGGATGTTGTCAATGCCATCAGTGTTCAAGTGGCGCTTCAGATGCTTTTGAATTGCACCCATGGCCTCTGCTACAATTGGAACTATCGTTGCTTCCTTTTGCCACAGTCATTCTAATTCTCTTTTCAGATCCTTACATTTTCTGATTTTCTGCCGTTTTTTTCTCTCCTTCTTCTCCTTCTCTTCCTCCTCCCCCTCTTCCTCCCAATGTAAAAACACAGTTGTAGTGCTTTAGCTGGTGTTGGCCTTCACACACATCAAGTTCTTCCTAAGAACCTAGGATGTGCGGAAGCACAGACTGAGATAGGCAGATGCTGTTGGTTCATGGTTTAAAATATTATTATGTCAGCCAGATGTTTAGACTGGATTTGGCATTGTTGACCACCTACTGTATTATTATTCTTATTAATTATTATTTAAACGTGCATGTCACCCAACTCCTGATATCTCTGGCCAGCAATCAACATTCAAACAAAGAGATTACAATAAAATCGATATAAAATAAAACATAAAGCATTGCAGGCCTGATACAGTTAATCAATACTTAGTCTTGTATTTCCTCATTAATTCCTCCCTGTTCACTCTGGGGGACCTTGTTGTATGTGACTCAATAACAATGTACAGCTGTAGCTTTCTTTGATAGGAAAACATTTTATGTATTTATTTTAAATCAGGGTGCAAAGACATAATGGGAAAGATAGTGAAAAATCTTTGGGCATGCTAGGCATGGTTGCCTTGGTCAAACGCCATCCAAAACGTGAAACTGATTTAACAACCATGTTCTATTTATCTCAAAAC
This sequence comes from Crotalus tigris, assembly GCF_016545835.1. Taxonomy (NCBI): domain Eukaryota; kingdom Metazoa; phylum Chordata; class Lepidosauria; order Squamata; family Viperidae; genus Crotalus; species Crotalus tigris. The sequence goes on along the minus strand of NW_024098538.1, from coordinate 61,520 downwards.
AGCATTAGCCTAACTGTGAAGCAGCATTTTGATATACTTGCGCAAGAAGATCCCTACCTCTCCATCATCTCAGTTCATTTCCAAAGCGCCTGAAGGCAAAACAAGAAGCAACGGATGGAAACTAATCAAGGAGAGAAGCAACCTGGAACTAAGGAGAAATTTCCTATTGGTGAGAACAATCAACCAGCAGAACAGCTTTGCTTTCAGAAGTTGTATGTGGTCCATCACTGGAAGCTCTCAAGAGAAATTGGACAGCCCTTTGTCTGAAATGGTATAGGGTCTCCTGCTTGAGCAAGGGGTTGAACTAGATGACCTCCCAGGTCTCTTCCAACTCTGTTAATCTATTATGTATCTATGCATGGATACAACCCTCTACCTAGGACAGTGGTGGCGAACCTTTTAGAGACCCAAAACCCACTTATGCATCGCCGGGTGCCGGGTGGGCATGGCCACTGAGTGGGCGTGGCCCCTGAGCTGTCAGCTCGTGCTTGCTCGCTGTCCACTCCAACTTGTGCTCGCTCGCTTGCTCACTGTCTGCAGCAAATGCTGCTTCTGTCGAAAGTTGCTCCTTTTATAGCCTCTCGCCTATTCCCAGACTGGGCATGTGCGGAGAGCTGCGCATGCGCGGAGAGGAGGAGGGAACAGCTGGGTCCAGCGCGTGCCATAGGTTCGCCACCACGTACCTAGGATGTGTCTCCATTGTGCCCTATATGGCACTTCAGTTCTGGCGGGTTTGATTGTGTGGGGTCCTTGGTGCTCTCTGAGTTTGGTGGTTTTCTTGCTATAGTTTCATTATCAAACTAATTAATATCATCAGTTGGTGATATTACCTAGCTTGGTAATGAAATGTCTGCAAGAAAACCAGCAAGTTCAGAGAGCACCAAGGACCCCACAGTTCAACCGAATACAACTGAGCCCGACATTTCTGTTGTTAAACAAGGCAGTTGTGAAGTGAGCTTTGCCCCATTTTATGACCTTTTTGCCACACTTGTTAAGCTAATCACTGCAGTGAATCATGTGGTCATTAAGCGACTCTGGCGTCCTCTACTGACTTTGCTTGTCGGAAGTTGGCTAGGAAGCTTGTAAAGGGTCGTCACATGAACCCAGGACATAAATACCTGGGGATGCTGCAGTGGTTGTGAATGTGAAAAATCGGTCTCTTTTCAGTGCCATTTTAACTCTGAATAGTCACTAAACTAATGGTTGTAAGTCAAGTACTACCTGTATTAATTTTGCTCTTTGTTGCTTTATTATGTCTTTTGGAAGTGCAAAGTAGAGGGGAAAGAGAGAAGTTAACTGGAGTCTAGGGCAGTGATGGTGAACCTTTTAGAGACCGAGTGCCCAAAAATTGCCCCACACCCCCATCCCCGCTCTGCCCTGCCCGCTGGGTCACCCACCACCTCCACAACCCGCCACAGATCACCAAGGCAGCCCAGCAGCGCCATGGCAGCCATGCCCTCTGCCCGTGCCCTGCAGCATCAGATGTGCATGTCGGGCTGCCAGGGCGGAGTCTTGCCCCCACTGCACGGCTACCATGTCCTTGGCTGTGCTGCTTCGCGTGGGCCGCGCCCGGGGGCGGCTCTCCTCCAGGGGGGCTGCTGGTGAAGAGGGGGCCGTGGGAGGAGGTGGGGCTGGGACAACGGTGCGTGTGCCCACAGAGAGGGCTCCAAGTGCCGCCTCTGTCATGCGTGCCATATGTTTGCCACCACTGGTCTAGGGGATGGAAAAAGTCATTTATTGCAAGAATCCATAGTAAAAGGATCCCTTAATCTTGTCCCAAAGGCGCTTCTTCAAGAGGCCACTGGACTTTCTCGTTTTTTTCCTTGAAGACGTTTCACCTCTCCTCCAAGAAGCTTCTTCAGCTCTGACCGGATGGTGGGGAATGGAAGGATTTATACTCCTTGCAGACAGCTGGTCATTTGCCTCCTTTTAGGGAGTCGTTGAGGCCGCCTGGAGGTTTATCTCTGCGTCCTCGGGGTCTCCTGAGTGGTGCAAAAGAGCTGAAGAAGCTTCTTGGATGAGAAGCGAAACGTCTTCAAAGAAAAAAACGGGGAAGTCCAGGGGCCTCCGGAGAAGCAAAGGAAAGCGTGGAGAAGGGAGACAGGGAGAGTTATGAGGCCCGGGCTGTTTTCGTTCCCAAAGCTTCCCATCCCGCCTTCCTTCGAGCCCTTTCACACCATTCGCTTTCTTGAGCCCAAAGTTTCTGTTGCTAGGCGAGACAGTGGTTCAGTGAATTTTGCCCCGTTTTACGACATTTTTGGCCACCGTTGCTAAGTGAATCACTGCAGTTATTAAATTAGAAACATGGTTGTTAAGTGAACCTGGCTTCCCCATTGACTTTGCTTGTCAGACGGTTGCAAAAGGGGATCACGTGACCCTGCGACCCTCCTAAATGCGAGCCACTGGCCAAGCCTCTGGATTTTGATCACATGACTGTAAGGATGCTGCAACGGTTGTAAGTGTGAAAAATGGTCACAAGTCCCTTTTTTCAGTGCCATTGTGACTTTGAACGGTCACTAAATGGAAGGTTGTAAATCAAGGACTGCCTATATTCTTTCAGTCACTCAGCCTGAAGCTGAGTTTGTTGCAGCGTGGGAGAAATCTCCGCATCTCCCACCATCTGGATCTGAGGCTCCAGCGCCTCTCTGAGTGAGGGAGAATGGCCGGTTCTTCCTGGGCGAGGTTATTTCAGAAGAAGAGGACATGGAATCCATTATTAATTAACCTTATCATTTATTTAAAGAAGCTGAGTGAGCTTCCCAAGGTGTTGAAATTTTGCAGGATGGCAAAATAAGCAACCGAGATTTTAGAATAATAACAAACACAGTGAAGAAGAACAAAAGCCACAGTTGGGCCAACCGCAAAACGAAGGGCTTTTTTATTTGTTAAGTAACAGCAGGGAATGCACTCAAGTCCTGAATAAATATCTATGGCTTTTTTCCCCAGCTGCTACCCAATATTTCTAGCATGGTAGTAAACTTCTTTGTCTGGAAGAAGTTTATAAAATAGCAATAGCATTTAGACTTATATACTGCTCCATAGTGCTTTACAGCAGTCTCTGAGCGTTTTACAGAGTCAGCCTGTTGCCCCCAACAATCTGGGTCCTCATTTTATCAACCTCGGAAGGACGGAAGGACGAGTCAACCTTGACCCGGTCAGGACTGAACTCCTGGCTGTGGGCAGAGTTTGCCTGCAATGCTGCATTCTAACCACTGCACCACCTGGGCTCTTAAAATCATCACTTTAGAAGATGATGTTAGTCTATTTATTTACAGTATGTAAGAACATTTCCATGGCCGCCCTTTTTACACATGGATTCTGGGTAGCTAACAACGATTAACAAAACAAAATATTTGAAAATCTCCATAAACCGAGCACAGAGCACAACTGAACTAACCATAATGGAACAACGGAGGCCACATATGGCAAGCTCACAACACAGACTCTCCCTCTCTTGCTCTCAACACCTTAACAAGCTCTGCCATGTTGCAGTCCAAGGGTGAGTAAGTCAGGCCTGATGAGCCAAAGCGCCCTTCTCTTGTGGTCACTAATCCAAGAGCTGGGAGACTGTGTTATTTGGAAGGGCGATTAAAGCAGCTGTTTGAGGAAGCTCTCAGGGCAACCATCCAAGGGTGCGACACCAATCTGCAATGCTCCTCTTGGCTGCCCAGCAGGGATAATGATGCTTCCCAAAGTGGTGCTGAGCAGATGGAAAATGAAGGCATCATGATTAACAGAGTGGAAAACTAGGCACGGTGATGTCTTATTACCAGGCCCTGTCCTTGACTTTCTGGGTTTTGTGTCTGGCTGACAGAGACACAAATATGACTCTCATGAAGAGAGAATGAAATGGAATGGAATAGGATGCAGAATAGAATAGAATAGAATAGAATGGAATGGAATGGAATGGAATGGAATGGAATGGAATAGAATAGAATAGAAAAGAAAATGGAATGGAATGGAATAGAATAGAAAAGAATAGAAAAGAAAAGAAAATGGAATGGAATGGAATAGAATAGAATGGAATGGAATGGAATGGAATGGAATAGAATAGAATAGAATAGAATAGAATAGAATAGAATAGAATAGAATAGAATAGAATAGAATAGAATAGAATAGAAAAGAAAAGAAAATAGAATAGGATAGAATAGAATAGAATAGAAAATAGAATAGAAAATAGAATAGAAAATAGAATGGAATGGAATAGAATAGAATAGAATAGAATAGAATAGAATAGAATAGAATAGAATAGAATAGCTTTACTGGCCAGTTATGATTGGACACACCACAACGAATTTGTCTCCGGTGCATAAGCTCTCAGTGTACATACAAACAACAAAGTAATATAAAAATAAAATATCAATAGGAGAAGGTGGTAGAAAAGATGAGACGGATAATAGTAATACAGCCATACTACATGGGTAAATATCCTTAGACATAAGACAGTACAGTGGGAATTAGGTGTTCAGCACACAGATGGCACAAGGGAAAACCCACACAGGGATCCCACCCAAGGACTTCCTTCCTTCCTTCCTTCCTTCCTTCCTTCCTTCCTTCCTTCCTTCCTTCCTTCCTTCCTTCCTCCCTCCCTCCCTCCCTCCCTCCCTCTCTTCTCTCCCTCCCTCCTTCCTTCCCTCCCTCCCTCCCTCCCTCTCTTCTCTCCCTCCCTCTTTCCTTCCCTCCCTCCCTTCCTCCCTGTCTTCCCTCCCTCCCTCCCCTCCTTTCCTCCCTTCCTTTCTTCCCTCCCTTCTTTCCTTCCTCCCTCCTTCCTTCCTTCTCTCCCTCCCTCCCTCCCTTCCTCCCTCCCTCTCTTCCCTCCCTCCTTCCTTCCCTCCCTCCCTCCCTCCCTCCCTCGCTTCCTTCCCCATATTCTGCTCGTTGACTGATACCAGATCAGAACTGAGGGGGAAGAAGTACAGGCCTCGACTTAACAGCCATTCATTTAGCAACCATCCAAAGTCACACTAGTGTGGAGAACACCATTTCAGCATGTTCCTCACCCTTACAACCATTGAAACAATCCCAATTGAAATTGGTGCGCTTGGCCAGGGCTTTTCAACCTTTTCACCCATTGTATCACTTTTAGGATATGGCAACATCCGAGGACCACCAGTCGCCTAGCAAGATGTCAAAAACTTGATGACCCCCCCCAAAAAAGGAAAAAAGTGATAAAGTACAAGTAGTCCTCGACTTACAATAGTTCGCTTAGTGACTGTTTGAAGTTACAATGGCACTGAAAAAAAACGCCCCTCAAGTCACAGCCGAGCAAGACACCTGCCTGCCCACCCGGCTGCACTCTTCCTCCTGTCCGAGGTTTTCATTGTTGTGAGCATTTCTGTTGAGGATTGGCAGCAGGGATGGGAGGGTGTTTGGTTTTTATTCCCCCGTCTGCTGGATGGTTGCAGCAGGTTTTGGTCCCTTCACATGACCCTGGGACACTGTGACCATCATAAATATGAATCAGTTGCCAAGTATCTGAATAAATCACAAGACCCTGGAGATGCTGCAACATTCTAGCTGATTCGCGCTTCTTCTGGCTCAGCAGAAGCACCAGGATCAGCGTTGAGCTCCAGCTGGAGCCTGGTGCTGATCCTGGCGCTTCCACTGAGCCCTGACAACCCTGAAAAAGCGCTGATCCTGGCACTTCCGCTGAGTCCTGACAGCCCTGCAGCTCCAGCCATCTCTTGCTCAAGCTTGTGGGGTGCTGCCACCGGTTCAGCTCATTCCCCCCACTACCACTTTTCTAGGATGGTCGCGTATCACCTGCCAGGTACCAATGTACCACAGGTGGTACCCGTACCACTGGTTGAAAAGCCTTGCGCTTGGCAACCACCATGCATCTACGATGGCCGCACTGTCCCAGTATCCCATAATCAACACCTGCAACCGTCCCGGCCAGCTTCTGACCTGTAAAGTCAATCAGGGAGGCTGGGTTGGCTCAAAGATCGTGCAAGTATTGAGGTGAGGTGGGCAGCCTGTAAGCTTTATAAATAAACAGGAGCAGCGATTCTGCAGAAAAAGTTGTAAAATTGGGTGCAACTCACTTAATAACCGCCCTGCTTTGCAATGGAAATTCCGGCCCCATTTGTGATTATAAGCCGAAGACCACCTGTACAGGGAGCCGTGACTTACCACAGCTCGTTTTGTGACTGTTCAAAGTTACAACGGCACTGAAAAATGTGACTTATGACCGTTTTTCATAGTTACGACCTTTGCAGCATCCCCATGATCACATGATCAAAATTCAGACGCTCGGCAACTGGTTCATGCTTGTGACGGCTGCTCTGTCTCAAGGCCCCCTTTTGTGACTTTCTCACAAGGAAAGACAACGGGGAAGCCAGATTCACTGAACAACTGGACTACTAATTTATCAACTGCAGTGATTCACTTAGCAATTGTGGCAGGAAAGGTCATAGAATGGGGCAAACCTCCCTTTAACAAATGTCTCAGTTAACCACAAAAATTGTGGGCTGAGTTGCAGTTGTAAGTTGAGGATTGCCTGTATTTCTCAGCTAATGAGGACCAGAAACTTATTTTTCCCCATAACCCAAATTGGATATCCAGATGTTTATCAGAATCTACAGACCATGCCCATTTTAGAGATGAAAAAGAGGAGGAAAAAAGAAAAAAAAAAACAACCTGGGCACTTCTTCCCTAGACGGGCCTTTAAAGAAAGAAAGGGCACAAAAAGAAAGCTGCCAGAGTGTTTAAAGCTCCATCGGGGAGCCAAGAGTATTGATAAAAAAGAATTAAGATTAAAAGAAAAGACTTACCAGCAAAAAGCATCTTTCCGGTAAGCATCTCGGCCAGGATGCAGCCAGCCGCCCAGAGGTCGATGGCCTTGGTGTAGTTGTCGGGCGAGAGGAGCAGGCGGGGAGACCGGTACCACTTGGTCACGAGGCCCTCCGAGAGGTGGCCCTGGAAGGGGAGGGGAGGGGAGACCAAGAGAGCGCACAGGTGTTCAGCTGCCCTCGCAGGATGGCGGAGGAGGCCGGCCGGCCACGTACAGGCAAGGGGGGGGGAAGCAGTGGACACGGTGAAGAAAGAGCGGGGGGGGGAGCCTCTCCATCCACGCTTCCGGGCACAGCAGGGTGCGTGTTGCAAAACAGCTGTGCGGTTAGTCCTCAACTTATGACCACAATGGAGCCCCAATTTTTTTGTTGCTAAGCAAGATATTTGTTCAGTGAGCTATTGCCCCACTTGACACAGTTGTTAAGCGAATCACTGCAGTTGTTAAGTGAGTGACACGGTCGTTAGGTGAAATCCGGCTCCCCCGTGGACTTTGCTTGTCAGAAGTTCGCAAAAGGGGGGAATCACGTGACCCCAGAGAGACGCTGCGACCGTTGTAAATGCAAGCCAGTTGCCAAGCGTCTGAATTTTGGTCACGTGACCGTGGGGACGCTGCAAGGGTTGTAAGTATGAAAAATGGTCCCAAGTCACTTTTTTCAGTGCCGCGGTGACTTCAAAGGGTCACTAAATGAAGGACTGTGAGTCGAGGACTACCTGCATGGACCACTGTGGCGGATTTGCTGCAGGATTTACTGGATTTATTTGAACCTCAGACGCACCTTGCACTGCAATGCGATATCAGGCGTACAAGAATGGTTACTGTAGTTCTCCTAGATCAGGGGTCTTCAACCTTGGCAACTTTAAGACTTGTGGACTTCAACTCCCAGCAAAGCTGGCTGAGGAATTCTGGGAGTTGAAGTCTACAAGTCTTAAAGTTGCCAAAGTTGAGGACCCCTGTCCTAGATCAGTGGTTCTCAACCTGTGGGTCAGGACCCCATTTGGGGTCGAACGACCATTTCACGGGGGTCACCAAACAACGCAGTCCTCCATTTTTCCCCCCTTCTCCTTAGCTGTGCTACTCCCTTTTATTCTATTGGCTTTTGAAAGCCCATAGAATAGACTCTCTTGAATAGAGTCTAATTCTATTGGCTTTCAAAAGCCAATAGGAATTGTCCAGGCTGTCTCTGTCCTGCTGAGCCCACCAAAAGTCCCAGTCTGCAAACGGTGCTGCACCGGTTGAGTAGTCCTCGACTTACGACCGGTTGGGGGTCGCGGCATTAAAAAGGTTGAGAACCACTGGCCTAGATAGAAGGTTCTCTCCTTCTGTTACTCCATAAAGCTTTAGTGGGCATTGGTTAAGATAACATGTCTGGTTTTTCTCCCTCCTGCAGCTTTCTACCAGTAATTCCAACACACCCTGGGCTTTATCATTATTAATTGATAAAGAAGCAGAGCAATCTGTTGCCTTCTTACTGAAAAACTAATTTTGCTTAACCGCTGGCTGGAGACATCCTCCTTCACGCATGGCTGCTTTCAGAAAAGACCCAGGTTAAAAAAATACGCAGTTCAAATGAAGGCCAGTTCTGTGTTGCCTTCCTACAAAACCATTTCGAAAATGATCCAAAATGATCTTCAGATTTACCAACCTTGCACTAAAGCTCACTTGATTTCATGCAAAGGACAAATGAATCGCCAGCATGCATGAACCCATGTACAAACATGCTTGTGTTATGTTGCATGCGCTTATCTGGTTATGTATGGGGGGGGGGGAAGCAATCCCAACGATTCCTATGAAAAGAATACAAAAAAGCAGCAAGAAACCCCAGAAGCCAAGAGGCAAGGTGGGACAAAAAGTCCTGTAAAATGGAGAAGCAAATTGGAAGGAAGGAAGGAAGGAAGGAAGGAAGGAAGGAAGGAAGGAAGGAAGGAAGGAAGGAAGGAAGGAAGGAAGGAAGGAAGGAAAGAAGATTGGTTGGTTTTACTGAAAGTGTGCAGAGAAGAGCAACAAAGATGATTAGGGGACCGGAAGCTAAAACATATGAAGACGGTTGCTGGAATTGGGTACGTCTAGTCTAGTGAAAAGAAGAACTAGGGGTGCCATAGGGCAATCTTCCAATATCTGAGGGGTTGTCACAAAGAGGAGGGGGGCAACCTATTCTCCAAAGCACCCAAAGGCAGGACAGGAAGCAGTGGATGGAAACTAATCAAGGAGAGAACCAAGGAGAAATTTCCTGACAGTGAGAACAATTAATCAGTGGAACGACTTGCCTCCAGAAGTTGTGAGTGCTCCATCACTGCAGCTTTTTAAGAAGTGATTGGACAACCATTTGTCTGAAATGGAACAGGATTTCCTGCTTGAGCGGGGGGTTGGACTAGAAGACCTCCAAGGTCCCTTCCAACTCTGCTATTTTATTTTTTTTTCTGATCTGCAGAAAACCTTTCCCACCACAAGCTTCCTTGAAGTTATGGGCAGCTTCCATCCCCAGCTTTATCTTATCTGACCTGCAGTTTGGGCTTACACTTGACTCTACCAATCTGGGGTTATATATTGCAAATATTTATTTGCTAAGCTGCATTTTTCCCCCAATCTTCTCTCTTTCAAAACAAAAACAGCCCAGTGGTCGAAAGTGAGTTCACTCTGAGATCCTGGGGCACCAAAACACTCATACAGTTTGCAGGCCCTGTCAGCAGGTGGGTTTGTGTGAAGGTCAACCCATGTTTGTGTGAATTAAAGCAAGATCAAAAGCCCAGCTGCACCAAAGAAAGAAATATGGGAGGAAAGACTTGGCGGGGGCCCCATAAACAGGCAGCAGGAGCCAAACCGGACTCCCGTGGGCCAAAAGGGAGTGCCAAGAACCATTTTTCCTTGCCAAAAATCACAGTCACCCAAAAGCCGAGGTTCACGGTTGCCCCTTACGCTCTTCTAAAATTTCTTGCTTCTAACTTGTGTTCCCCAACTGATTTTTTTCTTTCTTTCGGTTCAAGAGATGGCAAGTTCAATCTTTCTTTTCAAAAAGAAAAAAGCAATCTTCCTTAATCATCTGTAGGAGGAAAGGCAATTCACATCACAACACAGTAACAGTTACAACTGAGGAATAAAGCACCACTTCTGTTTTCCCTTTGTCCCTTCGCTCTCCTTTATAACTGGGCATGACCAATCATGGCGCCTCGCTTCTGAAAAAACAACTTTTATTTTTCTCTGCTGGGACTGGCAAGCAGTTGAGACTGCTTAGCCAAAGCTCTTTAGAAGCAGCTTTTCAGCAACTCTGCCCCCCCCCGTTCTAATTGCTAATGTTCCCCCAAACCAGGGGTAGGCAACCTTGGCTCTTTTAGGACTCATGGACTTCAACTCCCAGAATTCCTGAGCCAGCCATGCTGAGGGGAAAGGGAGAGGCTTCCAAGCTGAGCCAGGCTGGCTCAGGAATTCTGGGAGTTGAAGTCCACCAGTCATAAAAGAGCCAAGGTTGCCTACCTCTGCCCCAAACAAAAAGAAATCTAAAGAGCACCACCCTGGATGGGCCAATAATGCATTTCCAGACACGATCCGGCATTCAATAGTTTCAGTGGATCCCTTCTTCTTGGCCAGAAACTCCTTCATAAAATGAAACAAAGTCTTTCTTTCAGAGAGGAGACTTCTAAAGCCGGGAAAGGGCCTGTGGCTCTCGCAGCCTTGGCACCTGCCAGTTTAATTTTTGAAGAAGGTTTCTTTCAATAAAATGAATGGGATGGTGGCACTGGTCAGAAACAATTTCATTTGGGTTCCCTGCCAGGGCCGTCGTCCCAAAGGGAGACCTCAAGCGTTCTCAGATGAGAAAGGAGATTTAAGAGATTGGGCAAAGATCACATAATATCCTGAATATTTCACCAGCAGCAAACTGGGTGGATTTAATTTCAGGGGTGATCAGAACATGTTAGGAAGCTTGAAGACCAACCTGAATTTTCTCTCATGATTGCCATAGAGTGAAGATCTAAATATGATTACAGGTGGTCCTCGACTTATAAACACAACTGAGCCCAAAGATCCTGTTGCTAAATGAGAGAGCTGTTAAGTGAGTTTTGCCCCATTTTACGACCTTTCTTGTCACAGCCGTTAAGTGAATCACCGTAGCTGTTAAGTTAGTAACACGGTTGCTAAGTGAATCCAGCTTCCCCCATTGACTTTGCTTGTCAGAAGGTTGCAAAAGGGGATCACATGATCCCAGGGATGCTGCGACCGTCATAAATATGAGTCAGTTGCCAAGCATCTGAATTTTGATCACGTAACTGTGCGGGATGCTGCAATGGTCACAAGTGAGAAAATTTGTCATAAGTCACCTTTTTCAGTGCTACGGTAACTTCAAACGGTCACTAAATGAAAGAAGGTAAGTCAAGGACTACCTGTCAGCGGGGATGAGGAAGACAAGCATGAGAAGAATCCAGAAACGGAAGAATTGGCCTCTGGATGAAAGCACAATATCCACTCAAGAAGGCCAGCCGGCCACGGACCCTGGCAGGGGCTGGGAGAAGAGGTGGGGGCTGCACCTGATGCTTTCCAATAAGCCCCCAATTCCCTTCTTTCATCTCCCACCTGAAGGGAACGGGGGGGGGAGATCCAAGATCTTTGCAAAAGGCTAAGCATTTCCCCCGTTTTGTTTGGGGTTTCTGAATCCCCGAAGCAAACCGAGTCAGAAGCGCACAGATGCAAGTAAGCGATCCCATTGGCGGTGACATGTTTTCTTAAATTAGGGAAGAGAAAATGTAAACAATGTAAAACTGGAGCACCCTCCTGCTAGCTTAGTGCTACAAACTGGAAATTCCCCTGCCATCTGGCAAAAACTGAATTCTCCCTGCTCCAACGCTGAGGAAGCTCATGGTTAAGCTTCATGCAGCAAATCTCCTGTTTTCCAGCCCTTTGCGGGTCCCCTCCCTCTGGATGACTGCAGGGGAAAAAATGAATTTCATCTTTATTTAGACCAGTGGTTCTCAACCTGTGGGTCGGGACCCCATTTGGGGTCGAATGACCATTTCACGAGGGTCGCCAAACAATGCAGTCCGCCATTTTTTCCCCCTTTTCCTTGGCTGTGCTACTCCCTTTTATTCTATTGGCTTTTGAAAGCCAATAGAACAGACTCTCTTGAATAGAGTCTAATTCTATTGGCTTTCAAAAGCCAATCGGAATTGTCCAGGCTGTCTCTGCCCTGCTGAGCCCGCCAAAAGTCCCGTTCTGCAAACGGGGCTGCAAGTTGTCTGCAGCGAAGGCGAGCTGTCTGGAAGTTTCCACCCCTCCCTGATGAGCAACTACTAAAAATGTAAGTAAAAGAGGGCCAGGAGTGGGAGGGGGGAGGCCGGCGGGCGCAGGGAGGGTTGCTGGCGCGCGTGGGGCCCGGCGGGTGCCTTACCTCCCTTGGGCTGGGCCAGCTGGTGGTCCAGCCGGTGGTTGGCCTGCGCCATCTCTGCTGCTCGCCAGCTACGCCTCGGCCGGCGCAGGGGGTGGCACCACACATGCGCGGCGCTCCCGGGCAGGGAAAGTCCTCGACTTAGGACCGGTTGGGTAGTCCTCAACTTACGACCGGTTGGGGGTCGCGGCATTAAAAAGGTTGAGAACCACTGATTTAGACCTATGTTTTTTCCTCCTCCCACTACACATGGTGTGCAGAGGAGAAAATAAAAATGATTTTCAAAACTCTCTGACAAAGAAGGTCGGGCATTCCCATCACGTTGGCTGCGGCTTCTGGCAGGCGCCAGCTGACATCTTCATCCCGGCCCTGCTATTAATCCCAAAAATGAGCCCTGGAAAAGGTAGTAATTTACTCACAGGAGCATATCGTCGGTTTCCTATCATTATCTTGTATTCCCTGATGAGAAGATGGTACCCTGTTTAAAGCCATTGCTTTCTTTAGCCCCACACAAAAGATGAGGTTCTTCTATTGCTGCTATTTTAAAAATTCCAATGTTTATATATATATATATATATATATATATATTTAACCCTGACGATGTCAAGTGTATTTGACGAAAGCTCGGTGGATTAAATTCTATTTTTGATAGATATTCTCTTGGTGATCATTATTATTTGGACAATATATATATATATATATATATATATATATATATATATATATATATATATATATATATATTTGTTTTCTGAGGTTTTCGCGTATTTGTATGTAGGTCTTTGGTTGTTCGGGTTTTCTCCCACGTAAAATTGGAAGTGTCTTGGCGACGTTTCGACGAAGTCCCATTCGTCATCTTCAGGCTGGTGCTTTCAGCTTCGTGCCTCGAGCAGCAGTGTGTGGTCTTGGCTGTTTCTTCCTTTTAACTGCCAGTGGAGGTATGAACTGATATATATATATATATATATATATATATATATATATATGAAGCCTGCACAATGTATAGAAACTTATTTTGTTTTTTTTGGGAACTGGGAGGTAGCATAGTTTCATAAGTGAATTCATCCTTCAACCTCAGCTGCACAAGCCAGATGTTTACAAGGGAGGCATGGCAGAAGATAGGGGATAGGAAGTCTGATGCTTTTAGAAGTACTACAGGTGGTCCTCGATTTACAACAGTTCATTTAGTCACCATTCGACATTACAAAGGAAATAAAAAAGTGACTTATGACCGCTTTTCACACTTAATGAAAGTTGCAGCATCCCCAGGGTCACGTGATCAAAATTCAGACACTTAGCAACTGACTCATGATTATGACGGTCGCGGTGTCCCTGTGGGTCACGTGATCCCCTTTTGCGACCTTCTGACAAGGAAAGTGAATGGGGAAGCCAGATTCACTTAACAACCGGGCAAAACCCAATAGATGTCTCACTTAGCAACAGAAATTTTGGGCTCCAGTTGTCGTGGACTACCTGTACAAAAAGATTTTAAAAGGAAAAAGGAAGTAGAGGTGGGAGGTTCAAGGGCTATAAAAGACTGAATCTGGGGAGGTGGGGGGAAAGGGGGTGAGGGAGGAAAAAAGAGAAAGTGCAACCAGGAATGGAGGGTCCAGGATAAGGGATGGTTGGCACCTTTAACAGGCTGTAACGTTTTCTTCCAGATTCCATTTTGCTAGCCAAAAATGAGATACAATTTCATTAAGGAGAAGGAAAACCTGAGTTCTAGTCCTAATCTGGATGGGGAAGCTGGCTGGGTGACCATTGGTCAGTCCCTCTCTCTCAGCCCTAGGAAGAAGGAGAAGGCAAGCCATGAAAATATCACGAACAATGCCGTGTGGATTTATGCAACCAACTGAACAGGAATCAAAGTAAGTCAAGGATTGGAAGAGTGGAACAGAGCAGAACAGAACAGGCTTTATTTGGCCAAGTATGATTAGACACACAAGGAATTCATTCATGTTCCCCAAATCCTGGGGCCATGGCAGTGATGCAATGATATCACCCAGGAGGGGTGGAATTTTTGATCCCCAAATGCTGGGTAGGGTAGGAAAAATGTCCATTCCTTCTATTAGCCGCTAAATACTCCTGTTTTACTTTAAGAAAGAAATCACACTGCAGATTTTTCAGCAGCATGATTTTGGAGGTCTCCAGAGGCCACAAAAGGAGCTGGCTAAAACAGGCAGAACAGAGTAGCTTTTAGCTATCCCCGGACAGACATTCAATTTGACCAAGAATGGAGGTTCTTTGTGAAATGGCACAATGCAGCTCACCCTTGACTTACCACCATTCGTTCAGTGACTGTTCGAAGTTGCAGTTGCACTGAAAAAGTGACATATGACCATTTTTCACACTTACAACCATTGAGCATCTTCCACGGTCACGTGATCAAAATTCAGACCCTAGGCCACTGGCTCATATTTATGACGGTCGCAGCGTGTCCAGGGGTCATGTGATCCCCTTTTGCGACCTTCTGACAAACACAGTCAGTATAATAATAATAATAAAGTTGGAAGAGACCTTGGAGGTCATCTAGTCCAACCCCCTGCTCAGGCAGCACACCCTACACCATTTCGGACAAATGGCTGTCCAGTCTCTTCTTAAAAACTTCCCGTGTTGGAGCATTCACTGCTTCTGGAGGCAGGTAGTTCCACTGGTTGATTGTCCTCACTGTCAGGAAGTTTCTTCTTAGCTCTAGGTTGCTTCTCTCCTCGATGAGTTTCCATCCGTTGCTTCTTGTCCTGCCTTCAGGCGCCTTGGAGAATAGCTTGACCCCCAATTCTTCTTTGGGGCAGCCCCTGAGATATTGGAACACTGCTATCATGTCCCCCCCTTGTCCTTCCCTTCATTAAACTAGACATACCCAATTCCAGCAACCGTTCCTTATTTAGCCTCCAGTCCCCTAATCATCTTTGTTGCTCTTCTCTGCACTCTTTCTTTTTTACATCGTGGGGAAGCCAGATTCACTTAACGACCGTGTCACTAACTGAACAATTGCAGTGATTCATTTAACAACTGTGGCAAGAAAGACCATAAAATGAGGGAAAACTCATTTAACAACTGTCTCGCCTAACAACAGAAAGGTTGGGCTCAATTGTGGTCGTAAGTCAAGGACTGCCTCCGGTCACTTGGGCATCAAGGCAGAAGGTACTGTAAATAGCGCCTCGGTCCTCCGACACGAATGGCCCGGTGGAAGCAATCCTGACAGGCAGCACTTCAGCAAGAAAGCTCTGATAGCTCAGCAGGATAGATATATATGTCGGAGGAGGAATTTACTTAAAAGTTACTGGAGAAACCAGCCACTTCTAAGAGAGATGAGAAGAAGAAGAAATAATATCAGCAAGGACCCAGCTCCCACTGCAATTCATTAGCACAGTGTGACACCCCATCTTTATTTAATCCCTCTCTCTTGTTTCTCTTGAGCCTGCAAAAGGTAAGAAGAACATTTGCTAGGAAAGAAGACGCAATAAGCATCTTTCGTGAGCCGAACAACAGATGTACCGAATTGTACAAGGAGGCCCTTTTTTTGTTTTAACAGCATGAGGCGTGATAATTGTTACCATACCAAATATTTACTAAAATGTCTGCCATGTTTAAACTGGCACATTTATTTTAACAGTAGGAGGTGAAAGACATTCCTATCTTTCTCAGGTTTGCACCCAGTTGCAAGATGTAGGTTTTCAAGCTCTCTTTTATCTGTTGTGATTATGCTGTCCTGTTTAATATGATGCTCCGTACAGTTAACCCTATTATTTGAAGGAGGCTCTTTATGTCCTCTTGCGATGGAAGCACAGATGTGCCAGCAGAACTTGTTCACCTGTTGGATTGTGAATTATTCCAGTGCATAAGAAAGCGTTTTACTTGTGGAGACATTCAGGTATGGGGAAGGGAGGGTGAGGGAGGAGACTTCCATCAGTGACCATTAATTGGGTATATCTAGTTCCATGATGGCGAACCTTTTAGAGATCGAGTGCCCAAAAGCCATCCCCCACCCCCGTCCCCGTTCCGCCCTGCCCATTGGGCCACCCACCACCTCCACAGCCTGCCACAGATCACCGAGGCAGCCCAGCAGCGCCATGGCGGCCACACCCTCCACCCACACCCCACAGCATTATCTGCGAGTGACGGGGCGCAAGGGCGGAGTCTTGTCCCCACTGCCTGGCTTGGCTGCGCTGCTTCGCGCCCAGGGGTGACTCTCCTCCAGGGGAGCTGCTGGTGAAGAAGGGGCTGTGGGAGGAGGTGGGGCTGGGGAGATGGTGCGTGTGCCCACAGAGAGGGCTCCAAGTGCCGCCTCTGGCACCTGTGCCATAGGTTCACCACCACTGGTCTAGTTCAATGAAAAGAAGGACCAAGGGATGATATGATAGCGGTCTTCCAATATCTCAGGGGCTGCCCCAAAGAAGGCAGGGTCCACCTATTCTCCAAAGCACCTGAAGGCAGGACAAGAAGCAACGGATGGAAACTCATCAGGGAGAGAAGCAACCTGGAACTGAGGAGAAATTTCCTGACAATTGGAACAATTAACCAGTGGAACAACCTGCCTCCAGAAGCTGTGGATGCTCCAATACTGTAAGTTTTTAAGAAGAGACTGGACAGCCATTTGTCCGAAATGGTATAGGATCTTCTGCTTGAGCCGGGGGTTGGACTATAAGACCTCCAAGGTCCCTTCTAATTCTGTTGTTCATTATTATTCTGCCGTGGTGGCGCAATGGTTAGAATGCAACATTGCAGACTAATTCTGCTGCCTGCTGACTGCCAGCACTTCAGCAGTTCAAATCTCACCGGCTCAAGGTTGACTCAGCCTTCCCTCCTTCCTTGGTCAGTAAAATGAGGACCCAGATTGTTGGGGGCCATGTGCTGACTCTGTAAACCACTTAGAGAGGGCTGTAAAGACTGTGAAGTGGTCTATAAGTGCTATTGCTATTATACAATGTTTGAATGTGTCATTGGGAGAAACAAATTTCACAAAGCCTGATATTAATCTGGGATGGTAAATCTGATTTCACCATCTGTGAACAGTGTCTGCATAATGGTAGCCAAACAAATGAAAAGTCATACCTTGTGTGAGTAATGTTGGTCCACAACTCGGGCCAATCCAAAGTCACCAATCTTCAACACCAGGTCGTTCGTATTGATGAAAATGTTAGCTGGCTTTAAATCCCTATGTAAGACGTTGGCTGAATGGATGTATTTCAGGCCTCTGAGCAGCTGGTACATAAAAAGTTTGGCGTGTTCCTCTGAAAGTGGTCCTTGCTCCAATAGGCGGGCCAGGTCCGTCTCCATGTATTCCTGGATGATGTACACCACGTTGAACTTGAACAAGTCTCCTTGGAGATCTGCTCCTTTGGGCCCTAAGACGTCGTAGACCTTCACAATGTTGTCGTGATCCAATCGGCGGATTATCTTGATCTCCCGGAAAGCATGCTTCAAGCTCTGCGCGTCGTTGATGGCGATCTTTTTCACGGCAACTTTGCAGCAGCTTTTGCTGTCGATTGCAGACAGAACCAGCCCGTTCACACCAAAGCCCAGCGGTCTGAAGTTGATGAATCGGCAACCCAGATCATAACCATAGACACTTGTAATATAATCACACTTCTCTGCCATGGTGCAGGGTCTACTCCTGCTTTACCCTATAATAAAATTCCAGTAGGTGAAACAGTCTCCAATTACCCAGGTGGTATGAACTAAAACAAATCTTCATTCTTAACAATTACACTTCGCAATTTTTCATGCTAGAAGCCCATCAAATCAAAGGAGAAGACATTCATTTCAAAGGTATTAATTTACAGATTGCATCTCCAAGGGTTTTTCCAAAGTAAATTTGCTAACTTAAAAGCCTCAATTTAGATGAAGGATTGGGTGGAAATAACTAGTTTTAAATGACTCTCCTCATCTTTCATCTCCTGGAAATGCAACGTAATGAACTTCAAATTCTAGAATATGTTTACTATCCCATTGGGTTTGACAGATATGGACCTTCTGCTGCAGGCTTTGGAAAGCAAAATTTATACCTGAAACTTCTTCTTTTCATGGGCTCCGTCAGCAGTTTTCTTGAGCGAGACCAGAATGAAGGTTGATATTCATTCCTTATTACAAGATTAATTTCCAGTCCCATCATCACAAGAAGATAAATTTTGTTCCCTGTCAATTGAACGCGAGACCATGGATGTCTATTCTAGGCATTTCCCCATTTTTCTGCATCTTTTTCTTGATGATGGATTCCTCATTTCATTATGTCTCTCTCCTCCTCACTTGTGATCATCTTTCTTCCTGTAAGGGAGGAAAAACCCATAGAATTAACTTATTAATATAATTATTTTTATTTAAATGCTGTCTTCCTGAAGTTCAACATGTCTAAGGGAAAGACAAATGAGATAGGCAAATGCTTTTCAGAAATTCTGGTCTTATCCCTACAATAAAGGTGTGATGTTAACAACATATTGTAACTCTTCTAACTCCTTTGAAAGTTCATGAAATATCAATTTGTATTAAAATCTGTCTCTCTTTGTTGATCGCACTGTTGAAAAAGTAGGAAAAAGATCAAGGAACCAGTTCAGTGAACTGGTCATAACATTACATAAAATAAAGCAGTTTACTTACACAGCTCATTTCAGATGTCATGATAAAAAAAAAACAAGTTGTTAGGCATTTTATTATATTATTTTATTCTTGCAATTTTAGGAACAGATACCTGGGTTCTTGTTTTTGATTTGCCTCAAGTGCCAGAATAATTCGATTCCCTTCCAGTAGCAATAAAGGGAAGGTGTCCATTTGCAGCTTGGTTCAACCAGCAAAATGCCTCAGGGGCACCAAATAAGTTTACAAAATAAAAAGCCCAGACTTCTGAGCCATGATGTCATTAAAGACTTCAGCAAAAATGAGGAGAAGCAGCCTTTCCTAGTCTTAGGTTGAAAACTTGCCCAATCTCACACAAGACAATCAAAACCCTGCACGATTTCTGCCTTCTCATTAAGAATACAATCTCACATGGTTCAGAAAAATATAATTTCCATTTCCTTTCCCCTAAATCATTCAGCTAGCATCACATTGCAAGTCCTAATGTAGAGGCGATGGTCTGGCAAGCTGAAAGAGCAGGTGGAGGGGAGCAAATTCCCTTTTAATGCCTTACAAATATGAAGAGCTGTTGCAATCTATACCCCACCCCAATATAACTTTGCTGCTTACCTACAAAGGCTCCTTACCTCATGTAATTGGGTCTGAATGACTTGGGGAGAAAGGAGGAAGAGCCGGAGACAAGTCAATGGCCGGATTAGACGCAGCTTAGCCTGCTGCAGCAGGAATATGGGTGGGCCAAGGAGAGACCCTCCCTAGTTTCCTGGCCTGTAAAGGTGAGGGGTAAGAGGTATACTTTCAGACTGCAAGAGTCTGTTAACGTAATCTTACAATAAAGTTAGAGCTAGTAGCAATAGCACTTATATACCGCTTCATAGTGCTTCACAGCCCTCTCTAAGTGGTTTACAGAGTCAGCCTATTTGCCCCCCACAATCTGGGATCTCATTTTACCGACCTCGGAAGGATGGAAGGCTGAGTCAACCTTGAGCCCATCAGGATTGAACTCCGGGCTGTGGGCAGAGTTTACCTGCAATAACTGAATTCCAACCATTGCGCCACCTGGCTCTTCTTGGTGTGCTTTTTGTCTGGACTACCTCACAAAGCTGACACCTTTTCAGCCTATTTTATATTGCACACGTGGAAATGACCCCTTTGCATAATCAAAAGTGTATGGAAAAAAAATCAGTTGGCTGTCACAAGAAGAAAAAATGCCTTTTTTAAAAAAGACCTTCATTGCCTTTCCTGCTTCTTCTTTCTTTAAGGCTGCTTCTTCCCACGGCGACAGCAGTTGTTCTCCATCAAAAGTTCTTCAGCCCCACAAGATCACTAACTTAATACTGGGCTAGAATGCCATTCCCCATTTAATAACACTCCCCACTTAATTTAATGAAGAAGAGCTTATTTTAACATTCCTTTCAGGGCGGAAGAGATCTGTAAAATTCTTCTGGCACATCTTGTATTGATGCTGTGACAAGTTGGCCAAGGGTGTGTGTGTGTCTAACATCCTGTTTTTCATTGTACCATCATGCCTCTAAGGACAAGCTTGTTTACTTATTGAAACTACAGTTTAGGAGATGCAGGACTTGGTGCAAGTACAGCTTTGTCCTATAACTGATAGGAATGTCTAGAAAACACAGAAATAGTACACAGAATCTACTACCAATAGTTAAAATTCAGTATTTCTGCCTACAGGTTCTTAGGATGTAAACGACCTTGGATAGCTTTAAAAAGCAACTGGGTACACTTAGGAAGAAGCATTAGGGGCTACAAGCATTAGTGGAAGGAACACCCACCCATCCAGTAGCTAAGGAGCATAAAAGGAACGGTTCCAGCTTGCATTTGCATCTGCTTGTAAGCTTCTAAAGGAGGCTTTTAAGTAGAATCTGTAACCATGACAAAGGAAGTAGATTTTGCTTGCTTCTCTGTGGCTCCTATGATGTCCTCCCTTTCAGCTCCAAGGAGGAATGATGCAAGCTTTGAAACTATGAGGGTTGGGGGAAAGACAAGAAATTGTCCCTGGCTGGTATTATAAAAGGAGGTGCACAGCTATCTCAGCAGATCCTGTTCGTGAGGAGCAGCCAGCTCATCAAAATGTACTTTGCAATTCTCCGAGCCCAGTCCAGTTTCATAACCGCTTAAGAAGAAGGGAGATGCTGAACTGGAGCTACCAACAATTGCACACCCACCACAACGGGAGATTAGCCAAACGGTTCTGCTCCTCACCTGCTTGCCAGAAGCTGGGCCACCAGTGGGTATCGGGTGAAAAAGGTAACTGAGAACCAGCCTCTAATAATGACCTCACATTTTTGCAATGCTGGCTGATTACAGGTTATATTTAGCAACAATCCCTGTGCCAAATGAACAGAAGCCAACAGAGAGATAACACGCTCACACATCATGTTGCAACAGCTAGCAGGACGGTGGGGTTAGACATATGGGCATAATCTCCTGTGTTGAGATGGCATATCAGCCATCACCCTAACAAACACCACGTGTTCCACCCTGTGAGAGAACTGGACAGGATCTCACTTCACATTAAGGTTGTCAATAATGCACACTCAGAGAACAACCGTAAGAGATCAAACAGAGATCAAAACTTTTTAAATGGTGGAAAAAGCCTTTTAGCCCATCTAGCTTCTTGATAGGATAAGAAAATATGTGCTGAAAACTGCCTCCAAAGTACTTTAAATGTGAGATTTAAACAGAAAACCACAAACCTGTGTGGAGAGAGAGAGGGCAAAAACATTAGACAGCTATTGTAACACCAAGGGTGGGTGGCTTGCTTGCTTGACTGATTTATTTATTTATTTATTTATTTGCTGTATATTTCCTATTTCTTAACGACCTAACTCCCTCAGAGGAGGCATGGAGGCATCTTAATGCCTTCTGCCTATCTCCACTCTCTACACCTACCGTAATTCATTTTTAAAACCACAGGTCATAATCTGACTTGCATGTCAGAAATTGTCAGCAACTAAAGAGAAACACACACACACCTCTCTCTATCTCTATCTCTCTCTCTCTCACACACACACACACACGCACACAAACACACACAGAGACTCAACCTTGAAGAAGATGGATACGCACCCCGTATCACCTTCACGTATTGACCACTCTGCAAACCTCTGCAGCAGCTCTTCTCAGCCTTGACGTGTGGACTTCAGTTCCCAGAATTCACCAGCCAGCGTTTCCAAGGGGCTACGGCTGGGGATCACTGCCCTATATAGACAAAAGTCACGCGTAATATCCACACGGGCCCATCGTGATGGGTCTTTGAATGGATTGACTGACATGGTGAAACGAACTCAGATCTAGAAGACTGTATAGCTGTCAGCTATCTAGTCCCAAAGTCACTTAGCTGCATAGTCAGGGTGACCAAGAAGTGACAGAACCAGGGCCTCATCCACCTCTTCCGGGGTCTACAGCCAAGTCCTGTCCTTGATCACTGAGACTCCTCCTTCTGTTGCCCAGAACGGACAGTGAGGGGACACTCTCAGAGGGCCAAATTTGACCTGGATGAGCCTTCCTGGCCAACAGTGTGAATAAATATGCTTAGAAGTGCATACACACATGGCAGGAAAATGTAAATACAAACACTCTTGTTTTCTATTAGGTAACAAAACTTGCCAAGTGTTTGCTTCCGCAGTTGTAACTAGGAATCTCCATCTAAGGTTTTCTATGAGACTCAACGCTTATTTTCAAGCAATCCATTCATTTCAGACAGGAGCGATGGGAGATAGAGACTTCAGAATCACATGGATTTTGAAGAATCTAGAAGTCTACTTCACAGAAAAGTATTCTACAAACTCTATGAGAACAGTTTGTCTCCAATGATGACACCAGAACCTGAATATTGTCTTTCCAGTTGCCACACCTCAACATTTCAATCAATCAATCAATCAATCAATCAATCAAATCAAAATAGAATTGGGAGGGTCCTTGGAGGTCCTCTAGTCCAACCCCCTGCTCAAGCAAGAGATCCTATACCATTCCAAATAAGCAGTGGTCCAGTCTCTTCTTTAAAATATCCAGTAATAAAGCACTCACAACTTCTAGTGGCAAGCTGTTCCACTTGCTAATTGTTCTCATTGCTAGGAAGTGTCTTCTTAATTCCAGATTGCTTCTTTTTAGAATAGAATAGAGCTGGAAGGGACCTTGGAGGTCTTCTAGTCCAGCCCCCTGCTCAAGCAGGAGGACCTATACCATTTCAGACAAGTGTCTGTCCAGTCTCTTCTTACAAACCTCCAGTGATGGAGCGCCCATGATTTCTTGTGGCAAGCTGTTCCACTGGTTGATTGTCCTCACTGTCAGGAGAGGACATCGTGGGCTGTGTCTTGATACCATGAGATGACATCGCTAGGGCCTGCTGCCTTAGAAGAGTGAATCGCTTAAAAAGGTTATAAAATCAGGCATAATTCACTTAACCATTTTCCTTAGCGATTCTGATCCAAATTCTGGCCATGAGTCACGAGGCCGTACCCGTATTGGAACGGAAACTCCAAAAATCCCCAACGCAGAGTCCCAGACTGTAGGAGGGCGCTTTGATCCCTGCTTTCGAAGGCCCAGCAGGCAAGATCTGCTTAATGCGTGAGCCCTGGGTCTCTTCCCCCCCTCCCGCCGCTGTCTGCAAAGGGCGCCTGAGGCCTGACAGACGGCAAGCGCAATTGGGCAGAATTTCCAGAGGATTCAAGGTTCGGCAGTTCATCACTCTTGCCTGAGAAGTTGCCTCCCTGGCAGGGATGCCAAACATTACATCATGTAGATCAGGGCTTTTCAACCAGTAGTACAGGTATCACCTGTGGTCCATTGGCCCCGGCAGGTGGTACACGACCATCCCAGAAAAGTGGTAGCCGGGGAGGGGAATAAGCTGAACCGGTGGCAGCACCACACAAGCCTGAGCGAGAGACAGCTGGAGCTGCAGGGCTGTCAGGGCTCAGCAGAAGCGCCAGGATCAGCACTTCTTCAGGGCTGTCAGGGCTCAGTGGAAGTGCCAGGATCAGCACCAGGCTCCAATTGGAGCTTGGAGCCGATCCTGGCACTTCTGCTGAGCCCAGAAGAATCGCCGATCAGCTGGAATGTTGCAGCATCCCCAGGGTCTTGTGATTTACATTCAGAGGCTTGGCAACCGATTCATATTTATGATGGTCACAGTATCCCAGGGTCATGTGAAGGGACCAAAATCTGCTGCAACCACCCAGCAGACGGGGGGGATAAAAAACAAACACCCCCCACCCTACCCCCACTGCCAATCCTCAACAGAAATGCTCACAACAATGAAAACCTCGGACAGGAGGAAGAGCGCCGTAGACAGGTGTTTTGCTCGGCTGTGCCTTGGGGGGGCACTATTGTAACTTCGAACAGTCACTAAGTTGTAAGTCAAGGACTACCTGTACTTTATCACTTTTTTCCTTTTTTTTCTTTTTTTTTTTGGTCATCAAGTTTTTGACACCTTGCTAGGTGACTGGTGGTACTCGGATATTGCCAATGGGTGAAAAGGTTGAAAAGCCCTGATGTAGATAAGCCATTTAAAGGACAGGTGGGATCTGCAGCACGCTTCCCAGCCAGTCTAAGGGAAAATCCAAAGGTGGTTGCTAATGAGATCACAACTGATCACTTTGCAAGGTTGGGTTCTAAGAAGGGACTAGCTTTCGCTAAGCCAAAATCCAAAAGCTTCTACGTGATAATCGGTGACCTGGGTGAATTAAGCAGCTGCCCCTGAACCCTACGTGGATTTTGCCTTATTTCCTGGTTTCTTCTAATAAAGGTGAAAGGCAAGAAGTCTAGAGCTGGCTGCCCTGTTCCTTGTCATCAGTGGGGTCTTCTGCCTAGCTAATCTAGACAGCCAGTTTGGTGTAGCGGTTAATGGCACCAGGACAGAAACAGGAAGGCTGTGAGTTTCAGTTCTGCTTTAAGAATAAAGCCAGTTGGTGATTTTCAGCCAGTCCTTCTCTCTTAGCCCTAGGAAGGAGGCAATGGCAAAATACGTCTGAAATCTTGTCAAGAAAACTGCAGGGACTTCTCTCTCTCTCTCTCTCTCTCTCTCTCTCTCTCTCTCCCTCCCTCCCTCCCTCCCTCTCCCTCTTTCTTTCACACACACACACATACACACTTATGTGCCTTGACTTTCATATACCAGAGTTTGCAGTGATGCTCCTTCTTCCAATTTTAAAATCAAGACCATTTTCCAATCCACCGTTCCTTGGTACAAGTAGCCCTTGATTCAGAACTGGCTGCTTAGCAACCATTGAAAGCTATGATGGACTCCCTGGAGCTCCTTATGACCCTACTGATATCGAAGTCCTGATGTCAGTCCCCCCACGATAACCATGTGACAGAATTTTGGGCACTAGGCAACCAGCCTGCATTTATGGCCATTTGCAGCATCCCACAATTGTGTGATGTAATTTTTATGGGTTCATCATTTCATTTACTTCTGGCTCCCAGCAACAAACCGCATTAACTAAAATGGATTCCTTTCATGACTGCTATGTTCACTTACTGACCACTGCAAAAAGGACATAAAATCGGTCACAGTCACATGGTAACTCACTCAGCAATCATTACAGCTTATGGCTGCAATTTGGGCTCAATTACGGTCATAATTTAAGGACTACCTGCATACATTCAGCGTACAGGTTAAATAAATCAGGAGAAGGCATACAGGCGGTCCTCGGCATACAACCATTCGTTTGCTGAACATCTGAAGTTACAACAGCACTAAAAAAAGTACCTGATGACCATTTTTCAAAACTCACTTAGTAACTGTCTCGCTTAGCAACAGAAACTTTGGGCTCAGTTATGCTTGCAACTACCCTTACAGCCTAGTTTTACTTTGCTGACCTTTGCCAACCTGCAGAGATTATGGCTTCCTGCCTTTTGTGTGGACTTTCCAAGAAGACAACAAACTGGCCCGAATCCCCATTTTTCCTAAGGATATTTGACGGCTTTACATGGTCAACACAATCAAAGGCCTTTCTGCAATCCACTGGTATCGACTGCTTCCTGGCATTATTCTTTTGCTGTCTCAATTATCCAGCATGAGTAGCATTAATGTCTCATGTTCCTCAGCTTTCTCTAAGGCCATCCTGAACATTTGGTAAATACTCCATCAATTTCGGTAGTCCAGGGCTCCCCAACCTTGACGACTTTCAGAATTGTGGACTTCAACTCCCAGAATTCCCCAGCCTAATTCTAAGATATACTCCTTCCATTTTTATTTGATCATCTTTGAATCATTAACTATTTGTCCTATCCTGTCTTGGCATCCTTTAAGCGCCAAGGGATATCCAGCTATGGCAAATTTAAGAATTGTGGACTTCAACTCCCAGAATTCCCCAGCCAGCATGCTGGCTGGAGAATTCTGGGAATTGAAGTCCACAACTCTGAAAGTTGCCATGGTTGGATATCCCCTGCTTATCGATTTGAGATTGAAAACTCTGAGTTCAGAGATCGTTTAGAAAACTTTGCTTGTTTTTCTGCCTCTGTTTCCATCTTTGATGCCTTTATAGGTGTCATTGTAATCCTGCTTCTTGTGTCTTCTAACATCTCTTTGAAAATATTTAAGAGCGTTGGATTTTCTTCTCTTCTTGGCAAATTTTCATAATTTCTTCTGACAGCCAGATTTATTTATTTATGAGACTTATATACCACTTTAAGTGCAAGCACTCTCTAAGCGATGTACACCAGTAAGCAATGTATATATATATATATTTACATTTCCCCCAACAATCTGGGTCCTCATTTTACCTACCCCGGAAGGATGGAAGGCTGAGTCAACCTTGAGCCGGTGAGATTTGAACCGCTGACCTGCTGAACACAGTCAGCTAAGTGGCCTGCTGTACTGCACTCTAACTGCTGCGCCACCTCGGCTACAAAGCAATACCTGAGGTTCCCCTTGAAAACGATGGGTATTTGCTCAAGATCAGGGCATTGCTTTGTTCTTCACCTTGATTTGTAACTTGCATGTGAGTAGTTTCTGATCTGTTCCATAGTTAGCACCTGGCAATGATTTTGTTGCTAGGATCTTTTGAGCTCTTCCATCTCTTTATACTGCTCATAAAGTCAACTGGATTTCTGAGGATTCCGTCTAGTGAGGTCCATATATACGGGTGTGATTTTGATTATTGAAAGATTATATTAGCAATTAAGAAATCACTTCAGAATTTCCTACTCTATAAAATCAAAATATGTTTCTCTTCTTAATATTTCCAACTATGGCATTCCAGTCTCCAACTACAAGTAATACATTTTGATTTCATGTTCTATCAAGTTCAGACTGAACTTGACCATACATTCCTTAACTGACTTGTCAGTGGTCAGAGCATGATCCTGGATAATCTCTTACTAAAGAGATTGGACAACCATTTGTCTAAAATAGTATAGGGCAGTGGTGGCGAACCTATGGCATGGGTGCCAGAGGCGGCACTCAGAGCCCTGTCTGTGGGCAGACGCGCCATCGCCCCAGTCCTAGGCCTTCAGCTGGGTTTTATAAAACCTTTTCGCTTTAGGCCTCCGCCGCCATGTACAAAAAAAAAAGGTTCAATCAATCAGTTTTAACTTCTTGCAGGGGGGGAAGATCTTGCAAAGTTGGAACTGATTGATTGAACTTTTTAGTCCCACCCAGTCTGCCGTTACCACCGCAGCCATGCCCACCCAATGGGCCATACCCACCTAATGGGCCATGCCCACCCGGTACCCGACCATGCATAAGTGGTTTTTGGTTACAGTTTGGGCACTCGGTCTCTAAAAGGGTTCATCATCACTGGTATAGGGTCTCCTGCTTGAGTAGGGGGTTAGACTAGAAGATCTCCAAGATCCCTTCCAACTCTGTTATTTGGTTAGTCGGATTATCCTCCAAAACATCTAAAGGGGCAACAAGCTTGGAAAAAAAAACCCTCTTGCTCTGAGGTAAATCTTTTCTTGAAATAAACCTGCTAGACTACATTTGCTTTAGCACTGTGGACTTGGCTCTGTTACTGACTTGTGTTCATCACACCCACCCACCCAGAGAATGTGGAGTATAAATTTATTTGGTAAAGAATGGCATTCAAGCAAAAACAGCAGAGTCTTTGCTGCAGAAATGTTCCTTATCAGACTTACAAGAATTGCCATGAAATATTTTCAAAGTACTTCAAATTGCATTGGTTTAAGTCACCGTAATGCAAATTAGGAATGATCTGGGGTGTTCAATTTTAGCCACTTTAAGACCTGTGGACTTCAACTCCCAGAAGTTCCTAGCCAGCTGTGCTGACTGGAGAATTTTGGGAGCTGAAGTTCACAGGTCTCAAAGTAACCAAGATTGGACCCCCCTGATTTAGTTGGGTCATCCATTGATTGCTTCTTTATGACATAGATTTTAATATAAATATATATTCATTCCTTCCCCACCCCTACTCTATTTTATAAAAGAAACACAGACACAAAAAAAGCACAACAAAGAATGTTCTTCCTGCGCCAACTCAGAAAGAAGCTGCTGATAATGTTCTACAAAGGAATTTTTGAGTCTGTCATTTGCACCTCTGTAACTGTCTGGTTTGGCCCAGCAACCAAGCAGGACAGACACAGACTTCAACGGATCGTTAGGACTGCAGAAAAAACAATCGCAACCAGCCTGCCTCCCATTGAGGACCTGTGTCCTGCGTGAACCAAAAAGAGGGCTGTGAAAATATCTCCTGACCTCTCACCTCCTGGACCTGAACTGGTCCCTCAAGGTGACGCTACACAGGGCATTGCATGCCAAAACAACTAGACACAAGGACAGTTTTCCCCACCCCATGTTGTCACTCTGCTAAATAACTAATTCTAAACTAAATACTGTCAATCTATCTGGTAGGACTGCATTACTATTATCCTTCTAATCCTTCCTATTACCTATTCCTTATCTTCTTATGACTATAACTTTGTTGCTTGTATCTTACAATTTATATTGTTTTATTTAGTATCCTAGTATGGTTTGTGTTGATTGCTTATTTAGTATCCTGTGACCATCACAGACTGTTGCATCTTACGATTTATGATGAATGTATTTTATGATTATAATCATGATTTATCACTTGTTGCCTGTGTGTACACTGAAAGCTTATGAACCGGAGACAAATTCCTTGTGTGTCCAATCACATTTGGCCAATGAAGAATTCTAATCTAATGTAAAACCAGGTCTATAAATATATTTAGATTTCAGTTGAAATCCGTATAGTGACTGACATACAAACAAATTGACATAAAAGATATAGAGTTACATATCACACAAATCTCTGGTTTGTTTTAAGCACAGTTTGCTGATGATATCACAGTGGTTTGCTTTACACATTTGCTAAGCCAGAAATTTGGCTGGACAGGCCACTATGGTTAGATTAAGGCAATATCTAAATCAAAACCAAGCAAATGATGTTATGGATTATAGATCATTTTAAAACAATTCAATTGAGTGATTGTTTGAAATTACAGTGGCACTAAAAAAAGTGACTTATGACCAGTTTCTGCACTTACGACCGTTGCAGCAGCGTCCTCCTGGTCACATGATCAAAATTTGAGTGCTTGGCAACTGGCATGTATTTATGACAGTTGCAATGTCCCCGGATTCATATCATCACCATCTATAACCTTCCCAGCTGGCTTACGGCAAGCAAAATCAGTCAGATCAGATTTGCTTAATGACTGCATGATACATTTAACAACTGCAGTGGTTCATTTAACAACTGTGACAAAAAGGTCATAAAATGGAGCGCAATTCACTTAACAACTGTCTTGCTTAGCAATGGAAATTTTGGGCTCAGTTGTGTTCATATGTCGAGGACTACCTATAATGCAACTCATGACCCTACAGTAGACCCCAACTCTTTCTTCTTCTTTTTCTTCTTCACAGAATCATACAATATTAAGAACAAGTTTGATTTTCCTATTTAGTTCAGAATTCCAAATTAAAGCATTAAATACAAATGAAAAGGAAGAAATAATTTAGCTGTCAGACTAATTGTTAGAATGCTTTTTCTAACACCCACTCAGAATCTCCTTTCTATAATTTATATTGATTATTCCCCATCCTACATCTATATCCTGCACATTTTTATGCTATTATGCAGATTTTTATATTAGCCTAAACCAGTGGTTCTCAACCTTTCTAATGCTGCGACCCCATAATACAGTTCCCCATGTTGTGGTGACCCCCAACCACTTATACATCACTGGGTACCAGGGGCGTGGCCAAAGAAAAGGGGGGAAAAATGGCTGACAGCCTTGTTTGGCGACCCCCGTGAAATGGTCGTTCGACCCCAAATGGGGTCCCGACCCACAGGTTGAGAACCACTGGCCTAAACAGTATATCTTTTTACAAACAGTTTTTTAAAAAATGTGGTTTTGTGAGTAACTCCATCCACTGAAAAACAGAATGAAATTACTAAGAGGATGAAAAACTAACTTCTTTTCCATTAACACTCTTGAGTGAGTCCACATATTGAACCAAGCTATAAAAAAAAATCACAAGTGCTTTTAAATAAATCACAGCTGCTTCAGTTCACACAGCATAGTAAGACATAATATATTTGTCTACTTTAAGCTTAGCATGATGCATGGAGATGCGCTGGAAATGGTTAGAGAAGATCCAGGATTGATACACAAAAGAGAGGAACCCACTACTCTTGTTTCTTTTCGGATTCTATTAGAGTTTATTGTAGTATAAAATTCAAATTGGAACAAAGGAAAAGGGGAAAGGGGAGAAAGGAAAAGGAATTCAACATAAAAAAAAAGGAAAAAAATAATGGCGTCTGACTTTTTTTCGATGCTACAGAACAGAGTTCCCCCACCTTTCGGCATTGGCGACCCAGAGCGGGGGGAGGGAGGGAAGAAGGGATGGCTTTGTGGGAGGAGTAAATGCGTGTGTGCGCACAGGAATGTGCACAAACACCCAATGTTTGCGGGAATGGGGCCGCGAGCCCCCGCAACAACACTCGCGTGAGGGGGGGCTGCAAACGCCTGCAATGCTTGCGGAGACACTCACATAGGTGGGGCTGTGTTTGTGCACACGGGCGCACCAGCCAGCTGCTCACGCGACACAGTGGCCAATAGGCTGCAGCCCAGTAGTGGGCCGTGGGCCGTGGGCCGTGGGCCGCAGGTTGGGGACCCGTGCAATAGAACATAAAATATAGTTGCGACCTTGACTTTTTTGTAAATATTTCTAGCCATCTCTACACATGTAGACCTCGATTTACAACCATTTGTTTAGTTACTGTTTGAAGCCACAGTGGCACTGAAGGAAATGACCTATGCACAACTGTCGCGGCATCCCCGGGGTCACGTGATCAAAATTTGGGCACTTAGCAACCAGCCTCCAGTTGCGACACCTTCAGCGCCCTGGGATGGGAGGATCGCCACTTGCCCCCTTCCCGGCTGGTTTCTGACAGGCCAAGTCCATGGGGGAGGCCAAATTCACTTAACAGCCGTGTGGCTAACTTAACAACTGCAGTGACTCACTTAACAACTGTGGCAAGGTCGTAAAACGGGGCAAAACTCACTTAATAGCTGCCTTGCTTAGCAATGGAAATTTTGGGCTCAATTGTGGTTGTAAGTCGAGGACTACCTGTATAATCATCAAAACCTAAAACCAACTTTTTCTTCTTTTTTTTTTGACATTAAATTCCAGAGAGGGTTTCAGTTGAAAACAGAACTGGTTAAATTCTTCTCACTGACTAAGACCGTCAGTTTTAACATCTCTGCCAACTCCATCCCTTCCTCCATCCCTTCTTCCATTGTTGGAGTTGACACATTTTTCCATCTTTGCGCTGATTTGATTCTCGCTGCAGCCAGCACAGATGATCAAAATTTCCAAGTTTTCTTTCAAGTTCTTTACAGGTGGTCCTTGACTTATGGCCACAACTGAGCCCCAAATTTATATTGCTGAGACATTTGTTAAGTGAGTTTTGCCCCCTTTTACGATCTTTCCTGCCACAGTCTCTAAGTTAATCATGCAATTGTTACATTAGTAACACCGTTGTTAAGTGAATCTGGCTTCCCCAGTGACTTTGCTTGTCAGAAGGTCACAAAAGGTGTCCCTGGGACACGGCAACCGTCATAAATATGAATCCGTGGCCAAGCATCAGGATTTTAGTTACGTGACCATGGGGATGCTGCAACGGTTGTGTGAAAAACAGCCACAAGTCACTTTTTTCAGTGACTTGTAACTTTGAATGGTCACTAAACTCTTGCAAATCGTGGTGACAACAACAACAACAATAATAGTAAAGTTGGAAGGGACCTTGGAGGTCATCTAGTCCAAACCCCTGCTCAGGCAGGAAACCCTATATACCATTTCGGACAAAATGGCTGTCCTGTCTCTTCTTAAAAACCTCCAGTGTTAGAGCATTCACCGCTTCTAGAGGCAGGTTGTTCCACTGGTTAATTGTTCTGACTGTCAGGAAGTTTCTCCTTAGTTCTAGGTTGCTTCTCTCCTTGATTAGTTTCCACCCGTTGCTTCTTGTCCTGCCTTCAGGTCCAGGCCTCTTGGACCCCTCTTTCAAACCAGAGGTCCTCTCTGTCCAAAATGTGGACTTTGCTGTCTTCCAAAGAGCGGTCCTTGTCCTTAAAATGCAGATGGACAGCTGACTCTTGACCTGACCTGACTCTTGACCTCTTGACTCTTGTTCTCCTGTGTTGTGCCAGGTGTTTGTGAAGTGGTTGTTTCATTGCCCCAATGTATAGATCGGCACATGGCTCACGGCATTGTAGTGCATGTACCACGTTGCTCAGTTTGTCTCTGGGTGTTTTATTCTTGCAGTGGACAATATAAATATAAATCCTTCCATTCCCCACCATCCAGTCAGAGATGACGGAGCTTCTGGGATGAGAAGCGAAACATCTTCAAAGAAAAACAAGAAAGTCCAAGATGCCTCATGAAAAAGCACCTTTGGGACAACCGTGACCTGGAGGATGGAGCCTCCCCCTGGACATGAAAACCGAAGTGTGTCCATCTGGACTGTCTCCAAGAGCCTGAGCCTTCAAAGAACTTCTGCAGTTCCTGAAAATGTGGTATAATCTCAGATTATAAATGCTCTTGGCCAATCCTAAATGTAACCAAGAAGCTCTTCCCAAGTAATGATTGTGTTCTATATTATCAGTCTGAAATCCAAAAAGTCATTAAAAACGATTAATTTGGGCCTGATTCCACTGACAGGACCCAAGAAAGAGCCATATCATTAGAACAAAGCTTAGGCCAGGCTATCCAAAAATCTGAAGTTGTAGTACAAAATACCGGGGTTGTTTTGTTCATCAAATTGCATGGATTTCAAGTTTAGGTTATTCAGCCACGCGCCTGAGAACAAAATGTGTAATGCAGCACATAAATTGAACTTCCAGTAAAAAAGGAAAGCCGCTCTTGGCTAGGATTCACGTTGTCTGCATTACGTAATGGGCTCTGTCCCTTGGCGCCTCTGTGCAGAAAAGCCAGGATATAAATCAAATAAACAAGGGGCTCAATGCCAGTAAAGGCCGCAGGGATGGCAGATGCTCAGTTGAGGGGCACTTTGGCCTAGTGGTTAAGGCACCAGGCTAGAAGCCAGGAGTCTGTGAGTTCTAGTCCCACCAGTCCCAATCACCAGAAGACTGGGAGTTGCAGTCCCACCTCAGGCTGGAAAGCTGTCTGAGTGTCTTTGGGCCAGTCACTCTCTCTCTCAGCCAAGCCCACCTCACAGAGTTGTTGTTGTGGGGAAAATAGGTGGAGAAAATTGCATTGTGTAGGTTTGCCACCTTAACATATTTACTAAAAAAAGGGGTTCTTAATACATAAATACATACATACATACTGTTGAGTCCTTGGCGGGAAGCAGACACGAGAAGCAGTTGAAGTTCTCAGTTTCCTTTATTCAGCGTTCAGCTTACAAGTAGATGGTTTCAGCAGCTCCCAAAACCTCCCAGCTTCTTATATAGACGCTTCCTGGGTAAATGTGTTACTTTTCCCGCGCCAGCACCCGCGCATGCGCACGGCGCTGGCGACAGCCTGTCTGGTCCCGGGCAGCTTTGCACCTGCCCGGGACTGCCTGCAAACGCCCGAGCCGTTTGCAAGGCTCGGACATAACACCCCTTTTCCCCGGGCTAAAACTACTACCAACATATAAACATTTATTTTATGCAGTGTTACCTGGCTTTTGTTTAGCCATCAATGTTATGTAATCCTCTAAGTATTTAGGAGACTTCTTTGCTCTCTGTGACCTTCTCAGCTCTGGGTTACTAGCATGAGTTCCCTGACTGGAGGGAGATGTGAGCCTGTTCTCCTTATTTTGCCTTGGTGCCTTCCAAGGACTGTGCCCCGATGCCTGGCCTGCTTGCTTGCCCACCGGGCTCGTCAGGCCAGGGCTTCTGTCACTTTGTGACCTGGTTGACCTGCCTAGCTGTAGACCCTCGGGCCCCTTGAAGTGATAGCCACTGCTGGGCGTCTCTGTTGAACCTCCTAGGTCCGTCCAAGACCTGTCAGGAGGCTGACCATTCCCTGAACCCCGTTCTGTGTCCGGGCTTGTGTGGGTTTCTGTACTTTCCCAAAACTCAGTTACTCCCTGATTTGGGCTAGAGGTGTTGTAGTCGGGACTTGGTTCCTCGACCACCTCCCTGTATGTTTGACCCCCTGTAGAATTTGGGGTAAGGTCAGGCCAACCTTGGGGATTGTGTGCCAGCTCTCTTGCGGGGAATGATTTGTTGGGATGCCCCTGGGTATCCTCCGTGACTGGAGTGCTGTGTGATGTGTGTGGAAAGTGAGTATGCCCCCGGGGTGACTCCCTGGCTGGAGTAGGCGTGAGTGCCTGTTGTGTGGGTAACTCCATGAATTCCTTTTCGGAGCAATTGCAGAACCATGGGACGGGCCGTTTGTGGCTCCATCAGTGGAGATGGGCAGCAGCTCGTGCCCTTCCCTTTGCTCCAAAGGGTCCCCCTCCCCCCCTGGAAAAGACCCAGGAGTCTCATCTGAAAAGTCCCGCCTAGGGCGGAGTTGGTCGATGTGCCGACGCAGGACACGACCGTTGTCCAGGGCAACCTCGTAGGAGAGAGGACCTGTGACCCTGGAAATAGAAGCGGGGACCCAGGTATGACCAGGCCCGTAATTGCGAGGCCAAACCGGGGCACCCACAAGTAGTTGTCTAGGTGCCCTAGGATGTGAGGTAGATGAAGGCAGTCTGTCCGGATGCAACCGGTCAAGTTAGTAGTAAGTTGACGCCCCCAGCGAAGTTCAGCTGGCTTCTCCCTGTAGAAGTGGACGGTGTGGTGCGATAAGAAAGGAGAAAGTCAGCCAACCTGTGATGCCAGTCCCCGTAGGTGAGTCTTTTCAAGGCGTCCTTTGTGATGCACACCATACGTTCAGCCATACCGTTGGTGGACGGGTGGAAGGGTGCAGACGTGGCATGACGAATCATGTTAGCCTGTAAGAAAGCTTGGAATTTGGAGGAAGTGAATTGAGGGCCGTTGTCAGACACGATGACATCTGGAAGCCCGTGTGCAGCAAAAATCCCCCTCAGTACCTGAATAGTCTTTGCAGTGGTGGTGGAAGAGACAGGTACAACCTCAAGCCATTTTGAATGGCTGTCAACAAGGACCAAGAAGAACTGGCCCTGAAAGGGCCCAGCGTAATCAATGTGCACCTAGACCATGGGGACTGCGTTTCCTCCCATTTATGCACGGGAGCTTGGGGCATCTCTGGGCGAGATCGTTGGCACAGGTGGCATGCATGCACCTTAGCCTCAATATCCTTATCTAAAACAGGCCACCACAAGTGGCTGCGTGCAAGAGCCTTCATACGAACAATGCCAGGATGACCCTCGTGGAGGGATTCTAAGACCCTAGTCCTCATTGAGGAGGGAATGACAACTCTGTTTCCCCAAAGCAGACAACCCTGAGAAAGGGACAACTCGTTTCTTTTGGACCAGAAACTCTGAAACTCAGGACTAGGGCAGTGCTCAGGCCAACCGGACAAAACCCAGGAACGGACACGTGAAAGTGTGTGATCTGTAACTGTTTCAGCGGCAACATCCCTGGCACAAAGAGGGAGCTCGGGCAAGGCTTGGATTGATAGAATGTTGACAGCTGGTGCAGGGTCAGCTTCTACTACTGGCAGAGGCAATCTACTGAGGCCATCAGCATGGCCCATTTCTTTCCCAGGCTTGTGGAGTAAGGAAAAATCATATGCAGACAGAAAAATAGACCACCTAAGCATTCTAGGGGAAATGATTTGGGGAGTCTGCTTACGTGTGGTAAACAGTCCCAGCAGAGGCTTATGGTCCGTAAAGACCGTGAAATGCCTGCCATATAGAAAATCGTGGAATTTTTTAATTCCAGCAACAACAGCCAGAGCCTCCCTGTCTATCTGAGCGTAGTTGCGCTCGTCAGAAGACAGTGTTCTGGAGTAGTATGCAATAGGAACCTGAGTTCCATCAGACCTGAGGTGACTCAGGACAGCTCCTACCCCGTAAGGGGACGCATCACATGCGATGCACACAGGAAGAGATTCGTTGAAATGTGCAAGTACACTGTTAGAAGTGAGCAAGGCCTTGACTTTGTTAAAGCAAGCCTCATGTGTATGTGACCACTGCCACACTGCTTGTTTGTCTAGTAGCCTGTGAAGAGGCTCAGCTACACTAGCTTTATGTGGAAGAAAAGAATTGTAGAAATTCAGGAGGCCCAGGAAGGCCTGAAGTTCGGCCTTGGACTTTGGCCTAGGTGCTTCTAAAATAGCTGTCAGTTTGGATTCAGCAGGGTGAATCCCAGCAGCATCAATTTTGAACCCCAGAAATTCAGTAGAAGGCACCCCAATCTTGCATTTGTCTTTTTTGAGCTTGAGGCCTGACTTCCTGAATCTTAACAGAACAGACCTTAGCCTTTCAGCTAGAATGTGTGTGGAGTCTCCTGCAATTAAGACATCATCAAAGTAGGGGCAAACCCCTGGTATACCCCGTAGTGTGTTTTCCATTATGCTTTGGAAAATCCCAGGAGCGACATTCACTCCAAACTGCAGCCTTTTTACCTTAAAGGCTCCCCTGTGGGTCACAATAGTCTGAGCTATAGCAGCAGCATCATCAACAGGCAGCTGTTGATACGCTTGAGCTAGGTCAAGCTTTGCAAAAACGCGCCCCCCCCCCTTGAGGGAGGCCAGAATATGACTGACCACAGGAACAGGATAGGCATGTTGCTGCAATGCCTTATTCAGAGTGCATTTGTAGTCAGCACAAATGCGAATGTCCCCATTTGCCTTTAGAGGCGTGACAATGGGGGTCTCCCAAGGACTGGAATCAACAGGTTCTAGGATTCCCTGTTGAATCAGTTTGTCTAACTCAGTGTCAATTTTACTCTTTAAAGCAAAAGGGACCCTTCTTGCTTTAATTCTAATGGGAGTGACAGTGGGGTCTAGCTTTAAGGACACAGGGGTCCTTTGAATGTGCCCAGCTGGGGGCTGAAAACATCTGCAAATTCTTTGCAGACTTCCTGTAGGTCGAGTGTTTGTAAACTGTTGAGTCCTGTGACGTGTATCCCCAGGACCTCAAACCAATCGAGTCCTATGAGACTCGTTCGTTCACCCCCTACTACTAATAAGTCTAGTGGACCTTCAAAACTCTTGTATTGCACGTTAAGGGTGGCCTCCCCCTTAACACACACTCTTGAATTTTGAAAATCTGTTAACACAATGTCAGAAGGCCTTAACTTGGCCTGAGTTCCACTACTGGAACAAATCTTCCTAAATGTATGCAAGGAGATAATTGAAAAGGCAGACCCTGTGTCTAGTTCCATAGATAATGGAACCCCTTGTAGCTTCACCTTGAGTGACAGCTTTTTCTTAATGGGCTTGTGTGTGCCTGTCCTAAGGATGCTTCTTCGCGAAGCGCAAAACCCTACCCTATTCTGGCTGGGGAATTTGGTACCTTTCAGGCGCGGTTCTTCCTGAGGTTGTACCTTTCGTCGGCCCAGACACACAGCTGCAATGTGTCCTTGTTTGCCGCATGCCCGGCAGATAGCGGAGCGGAACTTGCAGTC
Source organism: Crotalus tigris (assembly GCF_016545835.1). Taxonomy (NCBI): domain Eukaryota; kingdom Metazoa; phylum Chordata; class Lepidosauria; order Squamata; family Viperidae; genus Crotalus; species Crotalus tigris. The sequence continues at coordinate 23,787 of NW_024098538.1, read as the reverse complement.
GGTTCTCCTGTGGCGACCTCCACAGCCGATGCACTTGAGCGGAGCTGAAGAGCTTCCCTTCTGTTTTTCTTCCGTCGTGGGTGGAGACGGTCGACTTCCTCATCCGGATCCTCCTCGGAGTTCCTTTGGGCGTCTTCCTGGTGCACGGATGCAACCTCTGGACTGTTTCTGATCGGCCGCATGTTCTTGACAGCGCCGCCTGCTGCTTCTTCTGCGGTGACTTCCCTTAAGGCATCTTGGTAGGACAGTTCTTCTTTAGCGAAAAGTCTCTGTTGTAGATCTCGATGCCTTAACCCGCACACGAATCGGTCCCTCAATCGTTCTTCGAGGTCTTTGAACTCGCAGTGCTTGGCGGCCTTCCGTAATGCGGCGATGAATTCTTTGGCCGACTCGCCGGGCCGTTGATCCCTCTGCTCGAAGGTGTGGCGCCATGCGATGACGGATATCTTGGGGTGGAAGTGCTCTTTCAGTAGCTTCTTCAGATCTGCGTAGCTGACAGACTCTACTGGAACAGGTGCTGCAAGGTTTTCTGCGATGTCGAAGGCGTCTTGACCGCAAACACAAAGCAGGGTGGCAGCCTTCAAGCTCTCTTCCCTCACTTGGTTTGCCTTGAAGTAGTTCTCCACCCTGGCTACGTATGACTCCCACCGCTCTGGATGTGAGACGTCGAATTCCGAAAGCCTTCCGATTTTCGCCATCTTCAGATCTTCAGGAGACGGGTTTATCAGCCAGCCTACCCCCGAATGCGCACCGGATTGGCGGGCAGCTGCCGAGTCGACGCCGTTCCTTTCCGCCGCTCAGGACTCCTTGGGTAAGCTTACACTTCTTCCTTTCCAGGTAGTGCAAGGCATCCCATCCTCGTCGCCAGTGTTGAGTCCTTGGCGGGAAGCAGACACGAGAAGCAGTTGAAGTTCTCAGTTTCCTTTATTCAGCGTTCAGCTTACAAGTAGATGGCTTCAGCAGCTCCCAAAACCTCCCAGCTTCTTATATAGACGCTTCCCGGGTAAATGTGTTACTTTTCCCGCGCCAGCACCCGCGCATGCGCACGGCGCTGGCGACAGCCTGTCTGGTCCCGGGCAGCTTTGCACCTGCCCGGGACTGCCTGCAAACGCCCGAGCCGTTTGCAAGGCTCGGGACATAACACATACATGCATACATATATACATACTGTACAACCTATTTTCAAAAGGGAACTATTTTCCTAGTTCAAACAATAAATCCTCCCTATGTAATATCTCCCCATGGCTTCTGTAACTATATACCCAACGTAGAGATCCTATTGTAAGAAAGGGCTAAGCCTAGAAAACTGGTCCAAACGAACAACAAGCTAAAAACACATGATACTAAAATATAAAACAAGCCCTAGCACCTCTTTTCAGGGCCAAAATATAGCAGCTTTCGTATCCATGAAAATGAAATTAGTATCTCCAAAAACATCAGGATATTTTCCCATCCACTTTGAGTAGTCAATGAACATTTAATTCCTGGGATGAGAATATAAATTTTCAAATGCAGCTTCCAAATAAACTTTACAGATTAAGCCCAAATGGAGGAACGGTGTCCCCGAACTCATTCCCTGAAAACCTCAAATCCACAGGAAATGAAAACAATATAGCGTAAATATATTTTTCCAACTTCATTCTCTTCGTCAGGCAGGTGGATAGCATGCATTTTAGGAAATATAGCTTAATTATAGATTAATATTTTAAAAGAAAAAAAAACCCTGAAATTGCATCCTAAATCAAACATTTAAAATACCAAGCAGCAGAGCACAAACTGATTTTCTGCAGTTCTCGCTGAACCAAAAAAATCAAAGATTAGTCAGAAATTTCTCATGCAAACAACGACTGCACTATAATCATGAGATTTAAGTGGAGTAAAGCTCCTGGGATAAATAAATAAATAAAGTGAAACATTGCTAGGGCAATTGCACATCTCCATTGCATTTTTTAAAATTTGATATAGAGAAGGAAAATTGTTATTCCTAGTTATAGAGATGCCCTTTTTAATGTATGACTCCAGGCTGCTCACAAACAATTAAAAATAATGTAAATCAGTTCCCTGTGGTTATGGAAGAGTCCGTTGAAAGAATCTTATCTGTAATTTGCCCAAATAAACAGTAGCTCACACTCAAACGTGGCTTTGTTAAGCTTAGTTGGGACTAACACATCCTGTCTTGCTCCTACCTTGAAGGCAAGAATACATGATCTCTCTCCCTGCCCACAGCCCTCGGGAAAAGCAACAGGAAAAGCCCATTTCTCTTGTAATCCACACAAAGCAGTGGTTTTTAGCGTGTCCTGGCTCAAGCAATGATATTTGATGCCCTGGCTGCGGTTTACTCCGTTTCTCGTGGCTAGGATAGACAGAATATTTCTCCCAGAAGGCTACTGGACGGTTTTTTTTCCCTTGAGGAAGAAGAACAAAAAGTTTCATTTTTCATCCAAGAAACTTCATCAGTTGTGATGGGGGGAAGGGAGGGAGGGAGGGAGGGAGGGGTGAGGAGAGGCACCGACCCTGGAGACCGGGTGGCAGTGGATGGAAGGATGGATGGAAGGCTGGAAGGATGGATGGATGGATGGATGGAAAGACAGTTTCCGACTGGACTGGACTGGGGTGTGTGTGTGTGTGTGTGTGTGTGGAAGGACTGTATTTCTTTGCAGTCCTCTGGTCCTTTAGCACTCTCCCTGAGAGCTCCTGAGGCCACTTGGGGGTTTGTCTGTGCCCCCAGGCTGCCACTGGTTCTGGAACCTTCTTGGTAACTGCTGCAAAAGCTGTGTGGTAGACTGGAGATAGGTGACCAATAGTTCATTTAGTGACCGTTCAAAGTTACAATAGCACTGGAAAAAGATGACCATTTTTCACACTTAAAACCGTTGCAGCATCCCTGTGGATCATGTGATCAAAATTCAGACACTTGGGAACTGACTTACATTTATGACGGTTGCAAAGTCAATGGGAAAACCAGATTCACTTAACAACCATGTTACTAATTTAACAACTATAGTGATTCACTTAACTATAGCAAGAAAGGTCATAAAATGGAGCAAATTCACTTAACAAATGTCTCACTTAGCAACAAATATTATAGTCCTAAGTTGAGGACTATCTGTATTAGCAGAATAACAAGAGTTGAGAAGGACCTTGGCAATCTTCTAGTCCATCCACCTGCTCAAGTAGGAGACCCTGTCTTGCTTAACAACCTCTGGTGATTCCTTAACTGAGACCATAAGTTTGACACAGTCTCCTGATGTCTCATTTAATGACTATCACTTAGCAAAATTGCTGGTTCCAATTGTGGTCATAAAGTGAAGATTGCCTATATACATTTCCTTGTTCTTTGATATTGTATCAGGTCATATAGGCATCCTTTAATTTTTTCCCCCTTTATTATCAACTCCCTTGGAACCCATTTTAATAAGGGAGTTATGTCCAAAGGAAACAACTTAAAAGCATCTTGGTTCAATTACGCTTGACTACACAAAGCTCTTGTGCGGATAAGGGCACACAAAGCAATCCATACCCTATCTGAAACTCATTGGAGAAAAGGGAACCAATTTCTCTAGGGAATGAAAGGAATCCCACAAAGCTGATGAGGATTTAACTATCACCTAAAGAATATTGATATTTATCATTGCAGCTTCAATATTTAAGGAACACTTCTAAGTCGGTCCTGACACTCTTTGAAGTCATTAGTATAAAAGAACATTTCTTCCTTTTCAAGGAAACAAAAGGATTCTGAGATAAAAAAAATTTCTCTCTGCCTGGCTGACTTCTTTTTTCTTATGCTAATTCCCCAGCACAGGCTAACATGGGCTAAATTCGTGGCATTTAGAAATCAGCGAAAGGATTTTGAATGTCTTGCAGGAGACATCTGCCTCCTTTCACTTTCCTTTGAAGGACAGAAGGTTAATTAGCTTTCCTGAGAAGCTCTAGCTCTTTATCCTTTACCACAGAATTTCTTCTCCAACAAACCCTTTTACTGTGATTTTCTTAATGAATCTCAGAGTCAGAGGAAGCCCAGACATATCTTCCCTTAAAATGGCATTCTTCAAAGTACTAAGAAAACAGCCTGAGATATCTCTTGAAGTGGTGGACATGATCACATCCTGATTGCAGATAAAAACCAATACTCTCTTTTTTGGGGTGGGGTGGAAACATCTGTAAGTTTTTTGCCATTGTTTTATTCACAAGTACAACTGGCTGCAGAGGGCACATTGGCTCAGTTGGCTAATCCCTGGATTACCATTTACCCAAATGCCTTCCATTGCAATCTTCAGAAAATGTATCCAGTGTTGTTACAAGTTTATGTCTAGTTTAATTAAAATAAGGACTAGGAGACAGGATAGCAGTGTTCCAATATCTCAGGGGCTGCGCCAAAGAAGAAGAGGGAGTCAAGCTCTTCTCCAAAGCACCAGAAGGCAGGAGAAGAAGCAACGGATGGAAACTAATCAAGGAGAGAAGCAACCTAGGAATACTGAGAAATTTCGTAACAGAACAATTAATCAATAGAATGATTTGTTTTCAAAACGTTGTGGGTGCTCCATCACTGGAGATTTTAAAGAAGAGATTGGACACCCATTTGTCTGGAATGGTATATAGGGTTTCCTGCTTGAGCAGGGGGCTGGACTAGAAGATCTCCAAGGTCCCTTCCAACTCTGTTATTCTATTATTCCCTGGACTTGGATGCTACACAGGACTGGAGAGGGTTGGTGTATAGACAGAGTCACCAAATAGCTGAGCTGTGACTAGACTAGAAGTGAACAAATCCTGGGAAACGGCAGCGATACACCCCTCTCTTCTCAATGACAGCCAGATGGTCATGTCCAAAGTAAGAGAGGCGAATCACCAGTGTCTTCGCTTAAATGAGGTAGCAGCACCTGGATGACCTCAGCTGAGCTGGAGAAGTAAGCAGAGCTGGGCCCAGTTGGTGCATGGAAATCCCTGGGGAAGTTAATAAAACATCCCAGAAGACAACAGTTATGAAACATTTTCAATGTGCTGTTGATAAAACTGTATAAAAATACCCACGAAATCCTCAGAACCCACTCTAGGGAAGTCTTCTTGTTAAAAAGTGAAACCACGGTTGATATTATTTAAAAAAATGATTGCTGGTAATTGCCAATAAATGCATCACCCTTACAAACCCCTGCCAATACAGAAAGTTCTTGACTTCTGACCGCAGCCAAACCCGGCATTTCTGGCGTTAAACAAGGCAGTTATTAAATGAGGTTTCTCCATTTTACGAACATTTTGCTAATTGTTAAGCAAATCACTGCGGCTTTTAAGTGAATCATGCGGTTGTTAAGCGAGTCTGGCTTCCCCCATTGATTTTGCTTGTCGAAGACTGCTGGGAAATGGTGATCACGTGACCCTGGGACACTGCAATTGTCATCAATACATGCTGGATGCCACGTGCCCAAATTCTGATCACGTGACCATGGAGATGCTGCATTGTGAGTGGGACCCTCTGCCATTTTCTTTTTGAGGGGGATGGTGCTGCTTCAAACTCCCTGTTCCTGCCCGGTGCCTGTGGTTGGAGCAGGGTTTATTAAAAACAGTACCCAAAAGTCTTCGGAAAGGAGTTGGACAATTTGGCTTTCCTTCTTAAGGAAAGCAGTTCTACATTGACATAAATCCTTCGCTCTTTTATGTTTGGGAAAGATGGGCTCTTCTGGATTTTCACTTTCTTCCCCCAGAGGGGCATGTCTTTTACTGGCTTCCTAAAACTATATTGTGGCCTGGTCTTTTGCCCCCCCCCCCCCTATCCAAACACATCAGACAGAAGACATCTAGGAGAGATCCCAGAGCAGGTTATCAATTATTGGTCTAATAAGCGCAAAGGAATATTTTTCTCCAAGAACTGGATGACTCTCAAAGACCAACTCAGTGGTCAACCAACTACCACAAAAAGAATTTAAGAAGCCATTAATCTTTCTGATTGATCAGCCCTCTAATTATCATATCACCACTTACTACTGCACTGGTGAGACCACACTTGGAATACTGTGTCCAATTCTGGTCACTGTGATACAAAAAGATGTTGAGACCCTAGAAAGGGTGTGGAGAAGAGGAACAAAGATAAAGGGGGGGGGGGGGCTGGAGGCTAAACTGTATAATGAATGGAAGGAACCAGGTGTCAAAGCAAGAACATCCAATGTTAGCAGAACCATGTCAGAACCATGACACCAGGTCTGTCCATCTAACAAAGAGAAGGACCAGGGGTGATATGATAGCAGTCTTCCAGGGCTTGAGGGTCTGTTACAGAGAAGAGGGAGTTGACCTATTCTCCAAGGCACCTCAAGGCAGGACAAGAACTAACAGATGGAAGATCTTCAAAGAGAGAGGCAACCTAGAACTAGGGAGAAATGTCCTGACCGAAAACAATTAATCAGAGGAATGGCTTACTTCCAGAAGCTGTGGATGCTCCATCATTGCAGGTTTTCAAGAAGAGACTGGACAGGCGCTTGTCCACAAAGGAATAGGAGCTGCTTGAGCAGGGATGTTTGGACTAGAAGACCTTCAAGGTCCCTTCCAACCCTATTATTCTATGTTCTGTATGGGTCATGTAAGCTAAGAGTCACCATGGGTGTCATCACAGCTGGGCAAGTCATTTACTCCTCTATAGTTTTCTAGGCTGAGAGGCCCTTCAAATGTGATGGTACTACAACCTCCGTCATCCCCAACCAGCAGACTGGCAAGAGTGAAAATACTGTACTAGCCCAAAGATCAAAGGTGCCCTGTGTGGCTTTTGAAGATGAAAGTGAAGGCAATTGAAAGGCTGAGGTGGATCCAGAAATAGTTCTGGGCCACCTACTGATTTGCTGATTCCCCAGTTCAGTTCCAGGGGGAACCTCAGGATTAACTTTTAACATGCAGGAATCTGCAAGATGCTAGTTAATCAATAAAATTATTCTCGGTGAATGAAAGAAGTTAATGATAAATCGAGTGTAGAAAGTCTACAGATCAAAGGCAAAGGAGACGCAGGCACACCCTTAGGGCACAGCTTGCTTTGAAACTTAAGAAAACAACACAGAATATTGCAATGCAATGGAAAATATCTGCTTTTTAGGCATAGTCATAAAAATAAACATGAATGTGCACCAAGACATCTCTTTTGTGTTTCATGTGATCTGTCTGGGAGCTGAAATAGAATGCTAGGATCAAGATTAGCTCCTTAAAATTAGTTTCTGGCTAATTTCTTGACAAAAGTATTATGTTCCATCATGCTTTTTATATTACTATTCCACTGCTTTGGTTTTTGTCTAAAGTAATGTAACATACCATCAGTTAAGGAAAACCTTAAAATTAAGGAGGACATGTCGAGTAGTATAGAAGAATTCAAATAGCCAAACCTTGCTCCTACATCTGAGGTAAAGGAACTCCAGAAACGTTACCAAACGGTTGCAGGAAGCATAACCAACAATGAGAAATGCACGGCATTTGTAAAACATACCAGTACAAATTCATAATAACAGGATTATTCTACAATGAAAATGTCGTGCAATTGGTTGGCAGAGTGAAAATTTCAAGCATGTGATATTCTTGGTGATCTGAGCTTGAGATGTACCATAGACATTTTATGACCCAATTCAGAAAGATCACCAGTGCAAGTGTGTGTCTGTGTGTGTGGGTGTTAGCAAGCAAACAACCAAGCTCAGAGAGCACTAAGAACTCCGATATCCCCTCCTATTGCTACTTCAAGCATCTCAGTCTGCAGCTAAATCAGCTTTCCCTGATTTAATTAGAACGCTCATCATCCCCAGCTGAGACAGGCCTATTTAATGCAACTGTCCAAAAAGTACCAAGTTGAAATATTTATATACGCTGGTCAGATAATCTGTGGGTGGCATCTCAACGTCATCCATTAAAACATTGGTGATTCAGCTGCAGTAACCCTGGCTGCTATTGCCCACATAAATCATGGTTTGCTTTAATTACAGTTTGTTAAAATGCCCTGCCTGACTCAAATTATACAGGTAGTCCTCGACTTACAACAGTTCATTTAGTGACAACGGCACTGAAAAAAGTGACTTATTACCATTTTTCACACTTACGACCATTGCAGCATCCCTGTGGTCACATGATCAAAATTCAGACGCAACTGGCATGTACTTACGACGGCTGCGGTGCCCCGGGGATCACTTGATCCCCTTTTGCCACTTTCTGACGAGCAACGTCCATGGGGAAGCTGGATTCACTTAACAACCGTGTCACTCACTTAACTACTTCAGTGATTCACTTAACAACGGTGGCAAGAAAGTTTATAAAATGGGGCAAAATTCACTTAACAAATGTCTCGCTTAGCAACAGAAATTTGGGCTCAATTGTGGTCATAAGTTAAGGACTAGCTGTACATCATGGTTCAGAGATGGTGGTGAGGCAATATTAAACAAACCACATGAAGGTTTACCACCCCTCGTGAGCCCAGGGTCTGTGCTGGGTCAAAGGATCCTGGTTTCATTGATTAAGGCAGGGCTTTTCAACCTTTTCATCCATTGTATCACTTTTAGGATACGGCAACATCCGAGAACCACCAGTCGCCTAGCAAGGTCTCAAAATCTTGATGACCAAAAAAAAAAAAAAAGGAAAAAAGTGATAAAGTACTGGTAATCCTCGACTTACAACAGTTTGCTTAGTGACTGTTCAAAGTTACAATGGCACTGAAAAAAGTGCCCTCCGAGCCACAGCCAAGCAAGACACCTGCCTGCCCGCCCGGCGGCGCTCTTCCTCCTGTCCGAGGTTTTCATTGTTGTGAGCATTTTTGTTGAGGACTGGCAGCAGGGGTGGGGTGGGGGGTGTTTGCTTTTTATTCCAAACACCCCACACCTGGGTGGTTGCAGCAGGTTTTGGTCCCTTCCCATGACCCTGGGACACTATGACCATCATAAATATGAATCAGTTGCCAAGCATCTGAATAAATCACAAGACCCTGGAGATGCTGCGGTGGGCAGGAGGCTCGTCCTGCGGGGAGAGGCGAGGCAGGGCGGGGGTGCCATTGTCACAGGGCAAGGCGAGGCAGGAGCCGGAGTGGCTGCTGCCTGACACCATCGGCCCCTGCACACGGAGGCCAGCGAGCGCATGGGTGCTGGGATGCATCCAGCCACGTGGGATCTCAGCAAGTTAGCGGGTGGCTGGTTGAAGAGGGACAGTTGCCATATCCGGGGCATGGCACACGTGCCCACAGAGAGGGCTCTGAGTGCCGCCTCTGGCACCCGTGCCATAGGTTTGCCACCACTGTACTAGGCTAATGACTTTTCCTCCATTTTTTTCCTGAACATTTCTAGGTTTATGGCTAGATATGTCCCAGCATCTTTGGGCTGCAGGTGAACCCCTGTCTGAAAAAATCACTTTTGTGCCCCTTGGCACATAAAATTCAGATCTTACTCTGCAGTCCAGTGGGATCAGAACTTGCCTTGGTGAATCAGGGAATGGATATTAGGACATGTTGCTCACCTGATGAATTTGCTGACCAGTGTGCAGGAGAGGAGAGGAGCAGAGGAGACAGACAATAAAAGAATGAAAGGAGAGGAGAGAAGGAGAAAATAAAAGGAAAAGAGAGGAGAGGACAGGGGGAAGGGAGGGGAGAAGGAAAGGAAGATAAAAGAAAGGGGAAGAGTAGAGGAGAGAAAGTAAATAGATGGGAGGGGAAGGGAAGGGAAGAAGAAAAACAGATTTCACACTTGGTATCATTAGAACTGAAAAATGTCAATATATTTATTCCCTGATCCAACAATACTGTATAAGCTAGAGACTGTTCATAAAAAGAGCTAGAAAAGATATGAAAAAAGACGGTTAAAACCATCAGAAGGCTGCAGGGTTTCTCCAAGGAAGAAAGATTATAGCCATCAGGACTCTGTAGACAACAACAGGGGTATATCAAAACATCCATTGCACATGTCACATCTCTCCCATTGTTGGAAAGCCACCGAAAGTTCTCAGAGCCAACTAAAGGAGATGCTTTTCCATCCGGCACGTGGTCAGAGAGCAGAATTTGCTGCCCATAATTATGATGCAGCCCAATGAGGTGATTTTAAAAGGAGACCAGGTGGGTTCATGGAGGATCAAGCTCTCCATGGCTGCCAAGATTGAGGGCTGTTTCCTATGTGAGAATCCTAGGCAGCTGGCCGTAAATACAAGGAAGCAGTAGTGGACAGAAGGTAGCTCTCCGATCCAGGCTTGGGAGCTTCCGAAATGCATCCTTTTACGCTGTTTTAGCATCACGTGAGGAGGAACAAATCCATCTTTAAAATAAGGATCTAGACACGCTGAGATCAATAAGCCCCTCTGTGCATTAGAGAGAAGAGGAAGCCCAAAGCCAGCATCACCGATCTTTGCTGGACAGAAAATTATGTCCACATTGTGCAATCGCTTTTCTCATCTCTGGCTGTCAGTGGAACCTGGCTTCGTCCTGTCATCATCTTATCACACTTTTCAAAGTGGTTTATCATCCACTTCAAAGGTATAGCAACAGCTTTCCCTCAGCAACAGAGCTCCTGAAGCCAAACGAAAATAAACGAGCGGTGGGTGGATGAAAAGCTCCTACGGGAGCATCAAAAACAGGATGCTAAAAACTAACAAAGCAGCCCTTCTTAAGGATTAACTCCCAGCAAGCAGAAAAGAGGGACAGAAATGGCAAATAAAGGAATGAAATCGGTTACAACAGCACTGAAAAAAGTGACTTATGACCGCTTTTCACATTTACATCCATTGCAGGATCCCCATCGTCACATAATCAAAATTCAGACACCTGGGAACAGATTTATGATTGTTTCAGTGTCCGGGATCATGTGATCACCTTTTGAGACCATCTGATAAGCAAAGTCAATCAGGAAGCCAGATTCACTTAACAACCGTGTTAGTAACTTAGCAGCTGCAGTGATTCACTTAACAGATGTGGCAAAAAAGATGTTAAATGAAATTATTTAACAACTGTCTTATTTAGCAACAGAAATGTTGGGCTAAATTATGTTCGTAAATCGAGGACTACCTGTACATTAGAGAAGCCAGACAATGAGTGTCTTCCCAATAAACAATATGGTGAGAGCCCATAATAGAGTTGTTGTTGCCCAAGTTTTACAAGGACAATACCAGATGTTGGAGTTTCTGGACATCTGGTGAGAAATGGGCTACAACAGGGCTTTTCAACCAGGGGTACGGGTACCACCTGTGGTCCATTGGCCCCTGGCAGGTGGTACGCGACCATCCTAGAAAAGTGGTAGTGGGGGAGGGGAATGAGCTGAATTGGTGGCAGCACCGCACAAGCCTGAGCGAGAGATGGCTGGAGCTGCAGGGCTGTCAGGGCTCAGCGGAAGCGCCAGGATCAGCGCCAGGCTCCAGCTGGAGCTCAGCACTGATCCTGGATGCTTCTGCTGAGCCCAGAAGAAGCATCGATCAGCTGGAATGTTGCAGCCTCTCCAGGGTCTTGTGATTTACATTCAGATGCTTGGTAACCAATTCATATTTATGACGGTCACAGTGTCCCAGGGTCATGTGAAGGGACCAAAACCTGCTGCAACCACTCAGCAGACGAGGGGAATAAAAACCAAACACCCCCCACCCCAGCCCCCACTGCCATTCCTCAAACAGAAATGCTCACAATGAAAACCTCGGACAGGAGGAAGAGCGCCCCCGGGCGGGCAGGCAGGTGTCTTGCTCGGCTGTGGCACTTTTTTTCAGTGCCATTGTAACTTCAAACAGTCACTAAGCGAACTGTTGTAAGTCGAGGACTACCTGTACTTCATCACTTTTTTCCTTTTTTGGGGGGGGGGGTCAAGTTTTTGACATCTTGCTAGGCGACTGGTGGTCCTCGGATGTTGCCATATCCTAAAAGTGATACAATGGATGAAAAGGTTGAAAAGCCCTGGGCTACAGGACTCAAGAACAATCGGGACTACTGGAAGAAAAGTTCTTTACCTATCACAAATACACAAAAATGGAAAACAATGAAATGATTATCTATTGTTACAAATCAAGTCCTACAAGAAGAGATAACTGAAAAGAACACATCAGTTCTGGAATGAACAACATCCAGAATTAGAAATCTGAAGCTGTATGGAAAAGTTGCCATCTGAAATAATAATAATAATAATAATAATAATAATAATAATAATAATAATAATAATCCCCCAGTGAGGCACTACCTTGACATGGTTGTGGGGCTTGTGTACTCTGAGGAAGATGAGAGCTATGCCAGAGGTTCAACCATACTGGACAGGTCTCATCAGAGGAGTCAGACAAAGAGTGTCTCTCCCATAAAAAATATGGTGAGACGTAAATTTCAGAATGCCATATCGGCTCGGATGTCGCCCGGGTTAACAAGGTCCGTGCTAGATATTGGAGTTCTTGGATATCTGGTGAAAAATGGGTTACAGGACTCAGGACTGTTGGCTGAGCAACCAGGGCCAGCAGCTGCAGAACTACTGGAAGAAAAGGTGTTTACCCGTTGCAGATACACAGTGATTGAAAACAAAGAAATAATGATCTGTTACTACAGATCAAGTCCAATAAGAAGAGGATATCTAAAATGAATGTACCAGTTCTGGAAAGAACATCCAGAATCAGAAATAACAGAACAGAGACTAGCAGATCAACGCCGATTTATAATACGAAATAAAGTATTGACAGAAACAGAATTGGACGAACTGCAAAGGTTTACCCAGGGCAAAGAAATCAAAGCCTTACCAGAAGTAATTCAGAATGTAGAGGCAAACTAGGGGGAGTTGGCAGTGAAGGAATCCAGCAGAGATATACAACTGTTCTCATTTGGAAACCAGGCACCTCTTCCTCAGGAAGAACAAAACCCTCTAACTAAAGAAATAAAAGAATTGAAACAAAGAATAACTGAGCATCTAGAACAGCACAAAAACAACAGAATAAGGCTGCCTGCATTGAAGCTTGTTCCAAAGAAACAGCTAGCACAAGCATTAAAAGATGCAAATACTGCAATATCAAGTATAAGCACCAATTCACTGCAAGAAACAAACCAACTAATGTACAGCACAGCTGCAGTTATAACTGAATACCTGGGATGCAAAATCAACAAAGAAGAAAAACAAACAAACAGTGCACCAGAAAAATGGAAGGTTAGACTAGAAAATAAGATCAGCAAGTTAAGATCACATGCAAGCAAGCTAGAACAGATGAAAGAAAAGAAGCTGAAGAACAAGAAGACCAAAGAATACCTAATCAAGAAATACCACTTAGAAACAAGGAAGATCAAGGAAGCACTGGAAATAATAAAGCAACAAATAACAGCTATAGCCAGGAAAATCAGTAGATATGAAGCTCAAATTGCAAACTATAGGCAGAACCTCCAATTTCAATCCAATCAGAAACGTTTCTACCAATCCATCAATGGAGAAACTGCAAGGAATCAGTCAGTACCTGACAAGGAAGAAACAGTGCAGTTCTGGAAGCAGATATGGGATAACCCAAAGAAATACAACAAGGATGCGGCTTGGTTAAAAGAGGTGGATGCAAATAAAACAGAAGTTGAAATGAAAGAACTAGTAATAACAACAAAAATGGTAGAAAAAAGAGCAAGGAAAATCAAAAATTGGTCAGCACCAGGTGAAGATGAACTGCATGGGTTTTGGTTGAAACATCTAACTGTTATACACCCACTCATTGCCAAGCAGTTCAACAATATATATACTACAAGGAGGAGAAATTGAAAAGTGGCTAACAACTGGGAAAACCTACCTAATAATGAAAAATCCAGCAAAAGGGGCAACACCAGCAACTACAGGCCAATTACCTGCTTACCAACAACTTTCAAATTACTAACTGGTGTGGTAGCTGATGCAGTACAACAGCATCTAGTTGAAAACAATCTCTTTCCACCTGAGCAGAAATGAAACCGCCCCAATAGCAGAGGAACAAAAGATCAACTCCTAATAGACAAAATGATCTTGGAAAACTGCAAGAGAAGGAAGACCAACCTGAATGTGGCATGGATTGACTACAAAAAGGCATTTGACTCTCTGCCACATGATTGGATAATAAAGTGCCTAGAAATAACAGGAGTCAGTAGAAACATCAGAAAATTTGTGCAAAGATCGATGGCACAATGGAAGACACAGTTGCAGATCAATGGTGAGAGGCTGGGAGAGGTTAATATCAAGAGAGGAATATTTCAAGGAGATTCATTGTCACCATTACTATTTGTTATTGCACTGTTTCCTCTGTCAACAATACTGAATAACTCAGGACATGGCTATCAAACATCAAAAACATCTGCCAGACTATCCCACCACCTTTACATTGGATGATCTGAAGCTGTCTGGAAAAACATCATCTGAAATAGAATCTCTGCTCAACACTGTCCGTATATATAGCCAAGATATTGCAATGGAGTTTGGCTTGGACAAATGTGCCACAGTTACTATCAAACAAGGAAAAATAGTGAAAACTGAAGGAATGAAGATGCCCCACGAAAATAAAATTAAGAGTCTGGATGAGGAAGATTACTACAAATACTTGGGTATCCTTCAAGCTGACAACATCAAGCACACTGAAGTCAAGAAAAAGATTAGAGGTGAATACATCAGGAGAGTGAAGAAGATCTTAAAGTCCAAACTCAATGGAGGAAATACCATAAAGGCAATCAACACCTGGGCAATTCCAGTCATTAGGTACACAGCTGGAATAGTGGACTGGACTCAAGCAGAACTAAAAGCAATGGATAGGACAGACCAGAAAAATAATGACAATGAATCATGCCCTTCATCCACACAGTGACATTGACAGACTTTATCTACCAAGGCAAATAGGTGGGCGTGGAATGCTACAAGTACATCAGATGGTTGAAGAAGAAAAAATGGCTTTGGAAGAATATCTGAAGAACAACTGATGAAGATGCACTGAAATTAGTATATCAGGAAGGCTTACTGACTACTGGAGAGACCAAACTGGCCTACAAGAAAGACCAAATGAAGAACAGAATAGAGGCATGGGAAGACAAAGCACTACATGGCCAATACGTTAAAAAAATAGCTGGGAAAGCAGATAATAACAAGACCTGGCAATGGCTAAGAGCAGGAAAATTGAAGAAAGAGACCGAGGGACTAATTCTGGCTGCACAAGACCAAGCCTTAAGGACAAATGCATATAAAGTCAAAATTGAGAAGACAGCAACAGACAGTAAGTGCCGCCTATGCAAAGAAGCTGAAGAAACAGTGGACCACCTGGTAAGCTGCTGCAAGAAGATCGCACAGACTGACTATAAGCAGCGGCATGACAAAGTAGCAACAATGGTGCATTGGAAGATCTGCAAGAAATATAATTTGCCTCTAAGCAAAAACTGGTGGGATCATAAAACAGAGAAAGTCATAGAAAATGATAAAATTAAACTGTTCTGGGACTTCAGAATTCAAACAGACAAGCACCTGCAACATAACACCCCAGACTTAACAATTGTCGATAAGAAAGACAAAAAAGTCTGGATAGTGGATGTGGCAGTGCCTGGAGACAGCAGAATAAAAGAGAAAGAGCTGGAGAAGATAACAAAATACAAAGACCTACAAATAGAAATAGAAAGACTGTGGCAAAAGCAAGCAAGGGTAGTACCAATAGTCATAGGTGCCTTGGGTGTAATCCCAAAACTGGAGCACCACTTGAACACCATTGGCATTGACAAATTCGCTATTAGTCAATTGCAAAAGGCGGCCTTACTAGGAACTGCTTCCATCCTGCGACGATATCTGTAATACCATCAAACATTCACATCTGCCTATCCCAGGCCCTGGGTAAGGACTCGATAGGTAGACAAAATGCCAAATCCAGTTGGAACATCTGGCTGACTGTGCGATGATTAATAATAATAATAATAATAATAATAATAATAATAATAATAATAATAATAATAATAATAAAAAAAGTTGGAAGGGACCTTGGAGGTCATCGAATCCAACCCCCTGCTCAGGCAGGAACCTTACACCATTTCGGACAAATGGCTGTCCAGTCTCTTCTTAAAAATCTCCAGTTTTTAAGAAGAGAATCGCTACTCAATATTTTTCATATATACAACAAAATATTGCAATGAAATTTGGACTGGACTAATGTGCCCTCTCCCACCCCATCAACAGGGAAGAATAGTGAAAACTGAAGGAATCAAGATGCCCTACGGAAATAATACCAAGATTCTGGATGAAAATGTTCCTTACAAATACCTGGGCATCTTTCAAACTGACATCAAGCACATAAAATTCAAGAAGAATTTTAGTACTCGTAGTGAACACCTCATAAGAGCAAAGATCTTAAAGTCCTAACTCAGTGGAAGTAATGCCGTCAAGGCAATTAATCCCTGGGCAGTTCCAGTTATTAGTTACGCAGCTGGAATAGCAGACTGGACTCAAGCAGAACTCAAAACCCTGAGTAGGAAGAGTAGAAAAATAAGTTCTTTTGGAGCCAGAACTGCATTTAAGTCCTAGTTACATTTTTTAAAAAATAAATATTTAAGGATTTTTTGTTTGTTTGTTTCCAGGATAAATGTGGCATTGTAACTGATTTTGAGTAATCCAAGGCAGTAATTTACATTCATACCCAAGGACACTATCGGTGTGTGCTACCTACTCTAACAAATGCCAGCGAAACGTGGACACTAACCTCACGGTCGATACAAAAGCTACGGAGTGGTGCAAAGAGCCATAGAAACAATCATGCTGGGCATCACAAGACAAGACAGAAAGACCCACATGTGGATTAGGGAACAAACGAAAGTACACGACGCCATCAAGAGAGTAAAAGAACTGCAATGGAAATGGCCTGGTCCCCTAGCAAGAAGAACAAGGAGGGCAGGTGGACCAAGGCGGCCATAGAGTGGATCCCACTTGATCAAAAGTGTCCACGAAAGAGACCTAAAACAAGATGGGTCAACAGCATCAGCAAGTACAGCAGGCCCCACTAGCAAAGGAGAGCCCAGGACCGTATAGGTTGGAAACAGGCGGAAGAGGCCTTCATCCTGCAGCGGATAGACAGTGGCTAGAATGATGATGATGATGATGAAGCAAGGACATTATGCAAGGAAAATCAAAACTGACTAATCTTGTTATTAGGAAATACTTTTTCCATAAAAAATAAAATAAAAGTCCCTACCTAAATTCACTAAACCCTTAAATCAACTTACTAATATGATTATTTTTTTTTCGGAAATTTCTGATGACTGTGGAATAAAGGAAACTTCAGAAACGTGAGCCAGCACTCCAGCTACTTGAAAGAAACCACCATGAGCAGCAAAAACCATCCATGGCGTAAAACTAAAGGCGATCCCGGGTACAAGAATTCCACCCTTGAACTAAATAGGTAAGGGGTATGTTTTTCCAATAATAATTAACCCAAGCATTAGATCCGTTAGCCTCAGGGCCAGCTATTTCTATCCCTCTCTCTCATTTTTTGTTGCCCTTGCTCATTTTCAATCTGCTTTGCATATGTGCATTTACATAATTAAAGAACATTTGCCCCAGGGCCATCAGGCCTGCAAAACAAGGAGAAATAGGAGCACTTATCCCTGCAGTTGGAAGCCACTCCACAGACTGCCGTCTGCCCCTGCGTCCCCATGAGGTCACTGGTTTCTGGAAGAAAACACAGGGATTCTTTGTGCATTATGACAACTTTGAACAAATAATTCACAAATAATTCACATTGCATCCCTGTGTCACACTAAGTTGCAAGAAAATAATTTGTGTCCTCCAGGCAATGGTGCTGTGAGAAAAACAATTTCAAAATCCACATTACTTACTTCCAGCAACTAAGAACAGGTTCATCTTGCAACTAAGAACATCCCCAATCAAGGAACTATCAAGAATAAAAAAGTACTCCCACTAGCACTGACAGGGCAAGCCACTTGCACATAAGCAGAGAGCAAACCCCGCTCCCTTCCAGCACTGATGAGGCTACCTAGTTGGGTAATGAAACGTCTGCAAGAAAACAACCCAGCTCAGAGAGCACGGAGGACCCCAGTCCTCCTCCTCCTCCTCCTCCTCCTCCTCCTCCTCCTCCTCCTCCTCCTCCTCCTCCTCTTCCTCCTCCTCCTCCTCCTCCTCCTCCTCCTCTCTGCAAACCCCACTCTCTGCTAGCACTGATGAGGCTACCTAGTTGAGTAATGAAACGTCTGCAAGAAAACAGCCCAGCTCAGAGAGCACCGAGGTCTCCAGTGTTTATCCCTGAGCTACAAATATTCTCTTTTATTGGTTACGGCTCCTGACTAACCAGGGGTGCAGGAAGGATCGTCTCTCTATCTATCTGAGACCCTGGAATTCTGACTTGCCCAGAGGTTCCCCAATGGGCCAGTGGCCCTTCTTTAGACCACCCACCTCCTCCCAGCTGAGAAACAAAGGGGCTCGTTTGTTCTTCAGTTCAAAGTAAGAAAAGGGATGGTTTCAGTGTCATCCTTTTTCCCCCGTCTCCTGTGCAACCAGACCATTTCTTTACTCATTCTGTCCCTTCAGGTCCCTTAGGACTCCTAGCAGTTATCTAGACGGGGCCTGCAGTTTTCTTGGCAAGATTTTTCAGAAGTGATTTGCCCTTGATGTCTTCTTCCCAGGGCTGAAAGAGAGATGGGTCGGCCCCAAATCACACAGCTACTAAACTCCTGTTCTCCCAGTTTCTAGCCTGGCACTTTAACCCCTGCACCAAACTGCCTTTCCAGAGTGTCTGAAATCCACGTGGCATGAGGTCAGCAGAGAGAGAGAAAGCAGGAAAGGTTTCCAGGCTGCTGGACCTTGTGGGCTTTTCAGTTCATTGACTGGCAGGCTATACCTGTAAAAATATGAGTTATTTAGCTTGATATTGATTTAAAGGTTCATGGTATACAAATCCCCCAATTTAGCAGAGTTCCCTGGTTAAAAATATGTTAGCCAATTCACCAAACAATTTTTAAAACAGAAATTACATGTGGATTCTGACCCCATATCAACCATCTAGAGGGGACAGGATAGCAGTGTTCCAATATCTCAGGGGCTGCCCCAAAGAAGAGGGAGTCAAGCTACTCTCCAAAGCCCCTGAAGGCAGGACGAGAAGCAACGGGTGGAAACTAACCAAAGAGAGAAGCAACCCAGAACTAAGGAGAAACTTCCTGACAGTTAGAACAATTAATCAGTGGAACAACCTGCCTCCAGAAATTGTGGGTGCTCCATCACTGGAGCTTTTAAGAAGAGACTGGACAGCCACTCGTCTGGAATGGCGCAGGGTTTCCTGCCTGAGCAGGGGGTTGGACTAGATGACCTCCAAGGTCCCTTCCAACTCTGTTATTCTGTTATCTGGGAGGAAGCACTAGCGAACTTGCTGGGACCTTCCTTTGAGCATGGGATTATATAAAATAAAAATTTAGAATAATTTAAAATGGAAACTAAATATAATAATAGAGCTGACTGCATCACAGTGGACTACTCACTTAGAAAAGATTCTTATCTGACAGCAGCTCATGACTATCTCTTCTGGGAGAGCAAGTCTATTGTTCTTAAATATATTAATATTTTTAAATGTGTTATTGTATAAAAGTAATTGTTTTCTGTTTAATGAGGTATGCTATTGTGTTGATTTCAAAAATTCTTAACCAAGGATTCAGTCAAAGCTCACAATTCTAGTTGTACTACTAGGTAGGAAATACTAACCGACCTAAAATCACAGTGGAATCTAACTTCCTTTTTTGGACGTAGAACAGCAACCAGATGATGGAACTGTAACAAACTGCAATTTACCTGTAATCTAGCCTGCAATTTATGCTTTGCATACTGAATGATCAGTCCTTTGTGGTCTATTCAATAAACCATGATCCAACAGTTTAGCATGTTTTGGAAATGCAGCCCTCAATTAACATAACATTTGAGATTTTTCAGTTAAATGCAATGATCATAAATCAATTATTAGCACTTTCAAATTTAATATGAGCATTTTAGAAAGCAAAGCACTCTCTGGTGTTTATTTTCTTGGTCCTCACCGATGACCTTGCCAGGAGAAAGATACCCATTACCAGGGCTTTTTTTGTCATAGAACGCCCAGAACAGAGTTCCGGCACCTTTTGGGGATGGAACCTTGTGGGGTAGGCAAGGCGGGTTATATGACGAGTGTGAGTTCCGGCACCTTTTCTTTTTCTTTTTTTACAAAAAGAGCACTGTCCATTACTAATATTGGCCTCTCCAATGCAAGTACAGTAACATCGGTGACATGGAAATAAACTGATTTATTTTCTTTCCTCAGACAGGACAGGCAGGCAACCTATTTCTCTATTATCCCAGAACCAGCTGGTTAAAACTGCAAGGGAGGATCAGGGTAAATGTTCAGATGAATTTCCTGACACTATGAACTGTCAGCTAGTGGAACTGGCTGCCACATGAAATGATGAATTCTCCTTCATTGCTAGTCTTTAATCAGAAGATGGATAGTAGCACACCACTGCTGTCACCGTAGTATTGAATACTACTCCCAACAGTCCTAAGAAGCACAGCCAATGGTGAGGCAGGCCACTCTTGCCCTAAATTGTGCACCTGTAATTTCAAATGTGAAGACACTCAGCATCAATAACTAGCTTTCAAATCAGGTCTGCTCTTAACCTGACATCTAGATCTGGTTCGTAGATTGCACCGAGTCAGATTTCTTTAAATAGCATCTCTAAATAGCATCTTTGTTATTGGAGAATGCCAGATAACCCCAATCTTCAAAGGTGCCATTGGTGTCACATTTTGAAGCATGGTTTTTTTCCTGCAGCGACCATTACTGCTTCTCAGTTTGCCAATGAACTCAGGGGGGAGGGAGTCGAACTGAAATGCAGACTTCAAAGATTAAGGAAGCAGACCATGGGAACCAAGGACGTTTACCCGGTGTCTGGCCAGACCGGGAGATTCTTTCTCATAACAATATCGCTGCATTTAATTGGCCATCGCAATCTGATCCAGAGAGAGGAGCGAGAATGCTAGGCTTTCACTATGTAGGGCTTGGGTTTTGCCAGAGCTGGTTTTGCTTTCTTTAGTGCTGAAATGATGTACTCAATAAAGTTTTACATTAAGAGATCGGAATGTCTCGAAGGAGTTTGCTTGGTTGGGTTCGTCCATCGGAAACTTGACAACAGGATTCTGAACTTCTGGTACAGATTCTTGTTGAAGCTGATTCCTTCAGCTACTCTTCTCGGGCTCATCCTGAACTGATGTCTCAGAGCAATTTAGTCTCATTACCCCATTACTTCACTAAATAGTTGCCCAGCAAGTGGAATGCACTGAACAGCGCTGCAACTCATCAATACAGTTAGTCCTTGCTTAGCAACTGCCCTCTTTACACTAAACTTTAAACTAAACTGTCCTCTTTTGAACTCAACTTGTATATCAGTGATTGCATGACCTCTGCAGGCACCATATGCCTAATAATAAATAAATAAAGCTACTAAAGTTGTAATATCACTTTAAGAGTGACCTTACAAATGGTCCTCATACTTACAACCATCACAATGTCTCCCTAGTCATATGACTGAAATTCAGGTGCTTTGCAACAGGGGGGGGGTTTACAGGTAAACCTCGACTTACAACCATTTGCTTAACAACATTGGAAGCTACAATGGAACTGAAAAAGATGACTTTGACCATTCTTCACATTTACGACCGTCATCCCCACCGTCATACAAACAAAATTCAAGAACTGGCATGCATTGATGATGGCTGCAGCATCCAGGCGGCTTCTGACATGCAAAGTCAATGGGGAATGGTGAATTCGCTTAGCAACCATGTGGTCGTAAATCAAGTACTACCTGTATGACCGTCTCAGCATCCCACGGTCACTAATCCCCATTTGGGGTCTTTGCAGCTGGCTTCCCCACGCAGAGTCTTGGAGAAGCCCACAGTAGAACTTTGCCCATGTGACATCTCACTTAACATCTGAATCACTTAGTGACAGAGTTGCCAGTCTCAGTTGTGGTTGTTGAGCAAAGGTTGCCTCTTGCCGTGCAAAGGCAGCCTACAGCCGGGGCAGTGGGCAGCCGGCCGGCTGGTGAAGGTGCTTCAACTTTTTCAGCGTTCTCTCTTCTTTGACCCAGGCAGCCCTGAACCCCATTAGGTGATGGTGGGGGAGACTCACGGGGAAGCAAAGCATTTGCAACCAATTGGAGAGGAGTGACATTCATTTGCATCACAACAAAACTCACCACATACAAAACCTGTTTGGCAACAGGCATTCATGCAAAGGAAAAAGTATCTCTTCCTACGAGGGAAAAGTGGGTGCACAAAGAACAGGGGCTTTGAAGTTTAACTTCCCTCTTGGATTATTTCTTAACTACCTTTTTTATATACAGCAGATATAAAATTGTTGCAAACTGGTTGCAAATAGATTTGTAGAAATTTATAAATTGTGGTCCTCTTTTGCAAGGGGGGGGGGGGGAATTGCCACAATGTATTACCATATCGAAATATTGAGGGCAAGAGAAGAAGGGGACAACAGAGAAGGAAGGGGCTGGATGGATGGACTCCAGAAGAGGGTAGAAGACAGGAAGGCCTGGAGGAACGTTGTCCATGGGGTCATGATGGGTCAGACACAACTTCTCAACGAACAACACCATATCAGTATTCTACCAGGGGTGGACAATATAGGAATATGTGTTTTTTTTTTTTAATGCACACTTTTTAAATGTTCTGTCTAGTTTTGTTTTATCTTTGTATTTTTTCTATCTTTTTTTGAAGTTTGCATTTTAATTTTCTGAATAAAATACAGACCATCGGACCCTCCCCATGGTCACATGATCAAAATTCAGATGCTTGGCAACTGACTCACATGGATGACGATTGCAAGATCTTGGGATCCTGCGATCCCCTTTTGCGACCTTCTGACAAGCAAAGTCAATGGGGAAGCCAGATTCACTTAACAACCATCTTACTAATTTAACATCTGCAGTGATTCACTTAACAACTTAACTACTGTTAACAACTGTGGCAAGAAAAGTCGTAAAATGGGGCAAAGCTACTTAACAAATGTCTCACTTAGCAACAGAAATTTTGGGCTCAATTGTGGTCGTAAGTCAAGGACTACCTGTAAAAAACTATGCAAATAGACAATGATGCAACTGAAGTATCTCTTCCCACGAGGGAAAGTGGACGCACAAAGAAGCATTTGCTAAATGCTGGCTCTAAACTTCTAAGCGTGGAGTAAGGTTAGCAAACAAAAAGCAAATTGAAAGCAAAGGCATCGCAAGGGAAAATGACCAGATCATATTTATGTGGGAGGCCAGTGGGAGAGCAGCTTGGAAAGAAATGAAAGAGATAATACTATAAGCCCTTGGAGAATTTGGGGGGGGGAGTGGAAGGTCCTTTTATGAAGAGCAAAGACTCTGAGGGCTGCCAGGAAAGCAGCCTTTGAGAAGCCTGCAAGGAAGACGGGAGGACAATGGCCGTCTCTGAAGGGGAAGGTTGCACAGACGCCTCGTGAGCTAAGATGACCCCAACTGATCTTTCCTCTGTGAATTTGTGCAATCTTCCTTTGATGCCATCAAGAACAGTGGTCTCCACTTCTTGGCAGGAAATGCCAAAAGCTCACTAAACATTACGGAAAGGAAAGAAAGCCTCCGTCCATCCTCAACGTGCAATCCACCGATGTCATGATGCATCCCACAATTTAGTATTTTTTATGGGAAAATGTGGCATTTCACTTTTTCTCTCTAATTCAAGGCCATTATTCTAACGCTACTGAGAAGACACCCAGTTAGAGCCTTGTTCCTACGATGCTCAAAGTAATTCCTCAGTGGCTGCGTTCACACAACACAAATACTGGCAGTCCCTTATAACTGGTTTGTTTAGTGACTGTTCAAAGTTATAA